>NC_056523.1:92629845-92701027 GCF_019175285.1 Sceloporus undulatus
GAGCATGTTCAAAGGAGGGCGACTAAAATGGTGAAGGGTCTGGAAACCATGCCCTATGAGGAACGACTTAGGGAGCTGGGGATGTTTAGCCTGGATAAGAGAAGGTTAAGAGGTGATATGATAGCCCTGTTTAAATACTTGCAAGGGATGTCATATTGAGGAGGGAGCTAACTTGTTTTCTGCTGCTCCAGAGAACAGGACCCGGAATAATAATAATAATAATAATAATAATAAATTTTATTTGTATACCATTTTTCCAAAGATCAAAACGGTTTACAGACTACTAAAACTGTTACATACAGTGGATGCAAGTTACAGGAAAAGAGATTCCACCTCAACATTAGGAGGATCTTCCTGAGAGTAAGGGCTGTTCAACAGTGGAACACACTCCTTCCTCGGAGTGTAGTGGAGTCTCCTTCCCTGGAGGTCTTTAAGCAGAGGTTGGATGGCCATCTGTTGGGGATGCTTTGACTGAGAGTTCCTGCATGGCAGAAGGGGGTTGGGCTGGATCTCTTCCAACTCTAGGATTCTAGGAGACTAGAAATATGGGGAGGAAGCAAGGGGCATCTGAAGCCCCCACTTGCCATCTCCAGAATGACCAGATGTGTCCTCATTGCCAAGGAATGGAAGACATTCAAGAACAAATGGAGGACGTTGCCATAATAATAGCTAAAAGCATTCACATAAATATACACCCATGCTTCTTAGTCAGGCTCCAAATGGAGGGCATTTTGGAATCCCTCTTGGGCATAAGGCAGAAATGTAGAACAGGTCCTGGCAAAGGAGGACAACCTCTGGTCAGCCTGTCCATGTGTTGGATGCCTTCGTGTTGTTTCTGACTTATAGCAACCCTACTGTGGGGTTTTGCAAGATTTGTTCAGAGGGGGTTTGTCATTGCCATCCTCTGAGGCTGAGAGAGTGTGACTTGCCCAAGGTCACCATGGTTTTCCAGGACTGAGTGGGGATTTGAACCCTGGTCTCCAGAGGCACATACCACTAGATAACACTGGCCTGTATATCCCCATATCAGGTGACCAGAGATCCTGCTTCTTCAGGACACATCCTTCATTTCACCTTTCTGTCCAGGAGGAATTTCAAAGTGTCTTTCATTCATGAACTGATAATTATACTGAGAGTGTTTTAGCTACCACAGTCTCTTAACCAGCGTGCAATCGACTGGAGGCTTCTGGGAGTGTGGTCCAAAAAGTACATTTTCAAAGCTCTGGTTTATTTACAGTTATGTTGCCTTCTTAGAGCATGTCTGTTACTGAATAACTACAGCTGGCAGCCCTGTAATGTTTGAGGTTAGTAGGTAAGTCTAAAGTCCTGTCACCTTTTCGTCTAGAAGTGAAACACTGGGAATGTTGATTTGAATGGGGCAGAAGGGCCCTCACTGGTCCTTGACAAGTTAACCCTGCTCAGATGAAGAATGTCAGATTATACCTTACATTGCCTGTTTCAGGAATCATCCTTTTAGAGTCTAGACCAATGGGTCTCAAACAGTGGGGCAGGATCCCTGGAGGAGGCACAAGAGTTGCTCAAGAGGGCTGCGAGACTTGGAAGCCCTGATCCCTCCTCCTCTTCCCAAGCTTTCTAATGAGTAATATTTACACGTGTTGTAAATTCTGATCCTTGATTATCATCCCGGCCAACCTGGCTTCTGATTCCACAGGGTTAGAATGAGGAATATTTCATATAATTTGTTATGTGTCTTCAAGTCATCACTGGTTTATGGCAACCCCTTTTTGACAGGACGTTTTCAGAGGTTTACCATTGCCTTCCTCGGTTGCCAAGATAAAATTTCATTTGCCCAAAATCACCCATTGGGTTTCTGTGGCTAAGTGAGGACTTGGTCTCTCAGAATCCATGCCCAACACTCAAATCACTACGCCACGCTAACCATCACCTCTCTCTTTTCTCTCATCAGTGAAATGTACTGTCCTGCTGGTATTAAAGTTTCTTAATTTGATACTGAGCTGCATTTTTGACCCATGCATGTCAGATCACACTTTCACATGACATATTTCGGCCAAGGGAAGGCGAAGAAAAGCATCTGAGGATTATTCATGTGTAGTCTATTGACTGGGGACCTGAATCCTTTAGGGAAAGTTCACATAACCTGCAGAATGTGCTAGCTTGTACTTGGACACATTTTGGGTACAGAAACTCTGACTATAGATTCAAATTAAATTGCTTGGACAGTTTTTGTTTTCACACACATACTAAAGACATGCATATTTTTTGCAAGCTTCCCTACTTCAGTCCTTCATTCATTCTCTACTTAGAGATAATAATACAAATGTTCTGTTATTTATTTTTCAGTATTGTTCTTTTGTTGTATACACCTTTGATATGTTTAGATGTAAGCATTTTATATATATTTATAAATGCATAAATTACAAGAGGGATTGGGCTGTGGTTTTGTAACTAAGGAGTCAGCTAGGGAGGCTCTCTAGGAATTACATTTGCTTGAGAGCTAGGGTGAAAAAGGAGGTGGTTTGTGGTTGTTGTGTGCCTTCAAGTCAATTCTAATTTATGGCAACCCTACGGCAATGATATCATGGGAGTTTCTTAGCAAGATTGTTCAGAAAGGTTGCCATTGTCTTCCTCTGAGGCTGAGGTGGTACAATATTAAAAACAGTACAATTAAAATATTTGACAAATAATATTTGATACTATGGCTATACTGCTGCTTTTCCACAATGCACTTTGCTTGTGGCAAACTACTCTGGATTACTCATGAACTGTGCACAGTCTTTAGGTTGAACAGGCATATTTGTTCCTTTCAACCTGAAATCTGTGGATTAGAGTTTAATTAAGGTTGGCTCTTCTGTGGATGCTGTGATTCTACTGTTGCACAAACATGGCATTGAACACTAAGTGGAAAATCTCAATAATGTACATAGTTCATAGTTTAGATTAGTAGAAATAAAGTATGCAAAGTAAACATATGCATGTACACTAATTTAATTTACGTAAGGCAAACTGATGATCTTGTGGAATTTTGATAACAAGAGCAGAGTACACAACTTTATTCTGCTTTTCTTGGAAATGAGTAAACACTTTAGAGTTTAGACCAACATGGACAGTGACTGTTTGACCCACCATGTGGTCTGGACTGAGGAGATAACTATGTGTGTGATTCTGTCTTAGGTCAAAAAGAGCAAAAAGTGGAATTGTAAAGTATGTAACGAAAAGCAGTCCATTCTAAAGGTGGGTATTTGAGTATATTTGGGTTAATGTGATGGCTCTGTACTAGGTTTCTTTTTGTCTGGTGTCTGAAATTGCAATCCTGTACCTGCTTCACTGAGAGCAAGTTTCATTACATTTAGTGAGTCTTAGTCCTGAGTACACCTTATAGGATTATGCCATTGGACCATTAAGACACACTTGTCACTTTCTGAGGCTGAATTTGTGGTAGAGAATTTTCTCTTCTCCTTAGTTTATAGACTGAATTTAGATCATAATCTGAGGAGAGGTGGTATTTTTAAAACAGTGGAGGGTTTCTTCATATTTAATGTTTAATAGCAGATTTAATAACATATTTAACAGCAGATTTAAAAATCTATAATCCACATAGAAGGTTAATGTAATGCTGCTGTAGCAACTGTAACAACTATTATAGTGGCTACTAAACAATATAAAGAGCTACAATAAAACATGTCTTAATATTAAAAGAATAGAGTCCCCCTCATTAATTATTCCGATTACACAAACAACATAGTGATTAAAAATATACTAAGTAACAGCTGCATAATACTCTTGGTCTATCCAAATATGAATTGATGATCAAATTTATACAACAAATTTGCCTCTAAAAGACAAAATGTATGTGTTTTTGTCAGCCAGAGCTAGGTTGGCAACTGTCAGGAGAGGGCTTTTTCTTTAGCTGCCCCTCGACTGGAATGACCTGCCAGAAGAGATTCAACAGTTGAAAATTTTGTCCAAATTTAAAAGAGCATTAAAGACTAGTCTTTTCCAACAGGCTTATCCAAATGCTTTTTAAATTGTGAATTTTAAATGATCAATTTTAAATGTGGATAGTTTTAATATATGTAGGTCTTATTTGTCCTTTTAAATTGATGTATACTTTAACTGATGTTTTTTAAACTGATGTTTGTCTGCTAATTGTTGTTGTTCCCCATCTCGATCCATGAGGAGAGGCGGGTAAGAAATATATTATTATATTATTATTTTAGATTGGCTTTAAGTAGAGGACCATGAGCCTAAAAGGATATCCATGAAACAAGGTCCACTCAGATAGAATTAGGATTCTGTTTGCCAAACTAAAGATTAAAGAACTATAGCGCTCAAGAGAACTAAATGCAAGAGTGGACAGCAATTTCCAGGAGCCCTAGCCCTCATGGCCAGTGCTGAGGAACTCTGAGAGATACAGTCCAACAACCTGAGGGCCGTATCATTCCCACATCTGTTTTAATGAAATGTCCACTTTAGGTTTTTGGCCAGGGTTCTGGATCTGATTGCAGACATCATGTGCAAAAACTGAACTTGCTGCAAGGAGAGATACAGCAGGCACCTGTGAACAACATGCTTAGGTATGGTATTGACTGGTTAATTGCTCTTTTGTGTTTGTATATATTTCCATTGCAATGTAATTATAATGCATTTTAATGAAAAGCGTGCAGCCATTCTATAGCCACCATTATCAAAGTATTAGAAGAAAATAAGATGGCAAGTTGAGTATCCCTTATCTGAAATATGTGGGGTCAGAAGTGTTTTGGATTTTGGATTTTTTGCAGATGTCGTTGTGTGCCTTCAAGTCATTCCAGCTTATGACAACCCTAAAGTGAACGTAACACATGGTTTTCTCAGGCTGAGAGTGTGTGTTTCCATGGCCAAGCAAACCTTGGTCTCCAGAATCATAGTCTAACATTCAAACCAGTTGCATATACATAATGAGATATCTTGGAGATGAGACCCAAATCTAAACATGACATTCATTTATGTTCCATTTACATCTTAAACACATACTGTAGTCTTAATAATTTTGTGTATGAAACAAAGTTTGTGTAGATTGGATGATCAGAAAGCAAATTTGCCACTATGTCAGCCACCCATGGGGAAAAAGTTGAATTTTGAAACATTTCAGATTTGGGAAGTCAAAGGCTTTCATGGCTGGCATCCATAGTTTTTTGTGGGCTTTTCGGGCTACATTTCAGATTTTCAGATGAAGGATACTCAACCTGTAACAATTATTTCCAATTTGAACTGGCAAACTTTGTCCAAATTTCTTGCAGCAGCATCTAAGGAGCAAAAAAATGACACAGACATTGTGTTTGGTTTCTGCAGTGGTAGACTCAGTATTTGCTTTAAAAGCTGACAAATTACTCCCTTGCAGCAGAAAAGGAAAACTGTCAACCACCATATTGTCTAAATTCTAACATTCATTTAAATGAGTACCAAAATCCATTATTGTGGCAGGAAGATAGTTTAGTGGAAGCACTGCTTGTCTACCAGGATTTATGTACACAATCTCAAAGTGTGTCCTTGGTTCTCTAAAACTTAAGTTCATGAAATGTTTTTCAAAAGTTGTCTGTATATGAGAGAGTGTGTGTATGTCTTTTATTTTCTTGTTTGCACTTATTACCCTGCATATTCCTCACTTTACAACTTATAATTTATCAGAGGACCATCTTTCAGGGGTGCTTCAGTTGCGTATTCTATGTGTGCAGTAACATGGCCCTTTGGGCGTATCCTATGTGTGAAGTAACATGGCCCTTTTAGTCCATTCCAACTCTGTGATTTTGACACTTTTGTGTTGGAAATGTCTCTTAAGATGTTAATAATAATGAAATTGAAATTTATACACAATACAGTGAAAAAGTTTTTAAAATAGCTCAGTTAAAAACATTTGAAAAGAAAGAAACAAATAGGTCCCAGGTAGTTAAAAACTCCTTCAGCAGCAACTCAGCTCAGTGCCAAAGTTGTGCCTGAATAAAAACATTTTTGCTTGCTGGCAAAAGGACAATATTTACCTTATAATGTGTGTTCAGTACAAGGAATGCATAATGGTATAATTGCCAAATTTTAAATATGTTAATTTGTTTTTAGAGATATAGAAGAACCAATAGAGATGAGTAATGCGAACACAGCTAACTTCAAAGAGAAATTGGGCCAGCAGGTAAGCCCCTTTTTACACAAAGAGCATCTTCAAAGCCAAAGCAGAATAGTTGCTTCATAAATCATTAAATCAAGTAAGGGGTATCATGACAGGTTGGTTGATGGCATCCTAAGCTGTTCAACTCCTCTGCTAAGAGGTTGCATAGGAACTAAGTTTGTGAGTGGGTAATAAGTTTATGTGCAATCATTTGGGAGAAGATCATCTGGACTCTCTCAGGAGCAACCGCTTATTAAATTATTCATTTGTCCAATTATTTAAGGACATTTTTACCTGAGATTGGTCAGTCTCTGTTGTCAGAAAACAAATTGTTATTAGAAGGGCCATAGTTCCATAAGAACACAGAAAAGACATGGAATATGTTACTGGTCTTACAACTAAACTGAGCATCTCTGTTTCCATTATAAAAATTTCCAGCCCTTAGGCTCTGAAGAAAGGCTTGAAAGTATCCAGGCAGGTTTTGGGATCAGTTGGTGCTGTGCTGATTCCATATCCTTCCTCATAACAAGTCTGTTTATTTATAAAAGCTACAGAATTCAGATTTTCTTGGTACAGAATTTGGGATAGTCCAAGCCTAGCAAAGGAGTAGGAATAGTAAGTAGTGTTTACAAAAATTATACAAACTTTTTGCATAATACTCAGGTTATGTACTATCATGAGGACAGATAATTAAAGAAACAGAATAATTATTCTGAGATTTAGAAACCGCCTGAGACATTCTGTAACTTTGCAGGAGGAAAAGGTAGAGCTATTCAGCCGTTGGACTAAATATCTGGATAAAAAGTGTGAGGAGCAAGAGGAAGAAGCATTGCAAGCAGAGGAACAGGCCTACTTTTCCAAGGGAGACATAGTGAAACATACAAGGTGACACATAACGGTTTACTATATTTTTTTACACTAGAAACAAATGTATCATTTGTGGTGATTGTTCCAGGCAAATACTAGTATACTGTACTGAAAGAAATTCATCTAAATTACAGGTTTAGTATCCCTTATTCAGAATATTTCAAAATCGTCTATGAGTGGCTTGAGATATTGACACTCTTGCTTTCTGATGATTCAGTGTACACAAACTTTGTTTCATGCCCAAAATTATTGAAAATATTGTGTATAAAATTACTTTTAGACTATGTGACGATCCATTACAGGGAGAGGCAGGATACAAATTATTATTATTATTATTATTATTATTATTATTATTATTATCATTATCATTATCATTATTGTGTATAAGGTATATAAACATAAATGAATCTGATGTTTAGACTTGGGTCCCATCTCCAAGATACCTCATTATGTATATGCAAGTACTGTATTCCAAAATCTGAAATCTAAAACACTTCTAGTCCCAAGCATTTAGGATAAAGGAGACAAACCTGTACTTGCTTTCTCTCCATGATAATCTGTTTGACTTGCAGCGTGTCTGATGTTTGTTGTATCTGCTAGGAAACGTAAGAAATCTGACTTGTACACTACCGATACCCAGAGACACGAGAAGAGGAATGTTTCAGGATTTACAGATGATGTGAAAAGATTTGAGGAGGTATGGTTTGCTTCTAATTTCTGGTGCATGGCAAGTATTTCATATTTTGTCAACGTCATGGGCCTTTTAAATGTGATCAAAATATTTTATAGTTGTAGGATGGCTCTGCTCCTCAAAGTAACCTACCATATTAACTTACTTTTATCTTGAAAGTCAATTTGAAGGGACATTGTAGTGTTCACATTTACTCCAAGCCTTACTGCACCTCTATAAATTAGCTATATGTACCTTACCAATGAATCTGTTTATCCTTGACAAGTCCACTAGCATAGTGTATGAACCAGTGTGAGTCTCTGCTATGTGACTAACTCCTTTTCTTACCATGTGGTTAGTGTACACTAGTTGTGGGCAGCTGTGTAAGAGTTGGGGGGCATATTAACACCTTTGAAGGGGTCCCACTCCTATCAAAGAAAATTTGGTAGGGGGCATTTTAACCATGATTTGGGGCCTTCCTGGGCAATTTTAGACTCAGGAGAGCAATATTTGTAACAATAGGAAGTGAGCAGAAATAATTTATTGTGCACTTTCTTTCAAAAAAGGCCTCTTGGGACTAAATTGTCTCAGTGGAATACTAAGCCATGGTGCAAATGTGGCCCATCCACTGGAGGGCATTTTGGAGCCAAAAAATGCGACGGGGACCCTGGAGGCCACCCTTTACTCATCTCGGATGTCGAGGGTACAATAAGACATTACAGATTTCTAACAAATTACTATAGAGCTTAAACAGCTCACTTACCTCCTAAGGATCTTTTGGGGGATCTTAATTTTAACTCTAACTTTAAATGATGAATCAGCAAGGTGTAGTGGTTTGAGTATAGGATTCTGGGAAACCAGAATTCAAATCCCAGACCAGCCATGCAAATCCACTGGGTGACCTTGGGCAAGTGACACTGTCAACCTAGGAGGAAGGCAGTAAAAAAACCTCCTTTAAACAAATCTTGCGAGATGGTTGCCATAAGTCACAGTTACTTTCAAGGCATGTAACGGCAAAAGATTAAATGAAAACACCTGTATCAGATGGATGGCCTGCTTGACACCACAGATTAGATTTGTCTAGTGGCATTATTGGTTCCCTATGTGGCTGTCCCCATTCCTTAGATTATACAGAAGCAAATCCTAATTTTAAGTGAAAAAACTGTGTAGAGTATCAAGTTGTGATGCTTCCAGTTTGCTTCTTTATAACAAATCAGCATGTTCAGTCCAAGTGAGTGTGCTAAACATCTAAAGAGTAAGAACAAATTGTGCTACTATATTGGTAGTTTGGCACTTCTGATTGTTTCAGTTTATAAATTTTATTACAGAACAGTAATGATTCAGTCACAGTGAGTACAAAATGCTGTGGAGATACCACATGTAAAAACATGTTGATTCCTGATGTGAAAGAGCATATGATACACAGGAAGAACCAAGATCCATGCTCAAAAGGTGCTGGACTTTCCAAATGGGACAAATTTCTGTTATCAGGTAAAAGCTATACTAGTGATGTGACAACTTCTGCATTACAAAAGAGACAGGAGACGTTAGCTGAAACATCTGTAGTTGGGGGAAATGTTAGCGCGGACACCTCTGGCAGTATCAGCTTCTGTAACTACCACCATGCAGCACAGCAGAATGTGGCCATTCCATGTGAAGGAGCAGAAGAGGTCAACCCCATTCATATTACACTAGCCAGCATTCCTGTGGGAAGAAGCAGAAAGCCTCCATCTTTGCCTAGTGCTCAGTTTCAACAAAGACTGCTAAATAGACTGCCTGAAAAAACTACTTCCACACATTCTACCAGTATTGTTGCTGTCTCTAGTTCAAAAACACCACCCAGAAGCTTTTTTTCTATAGGAGAAGATTTTGATGATGACATTTAAAGCTCTTTTGTCTTCTTACAATTGGATTTGCCACTTTTCTGTTCTGGTGTGGATTAGTGGAATCTTTAACATTTAAAAGTCATATTGTTAATGACAAAGTTTTTGCTGTATATAATAAAAGGCCAAGTACTTTAAAAAGCACTACTTTTGTCAACACTGTGTCTGTACAACTTGTCATTAATGGAAGAACTAGCTTTGAAAGGGCTAAAGCAGCAGCCATGTATATGTATGAAATGTCCAAGGTATATTCATTGTCTTGCATAGGCAGGGAATGCTGAAACTTGGAAATCACAACTAGGTATACTCTGTAGCTAAACATCTATTTTTGACTGGTTTTCCTCCATGCAAAGACCAAATTGCCATTCCTTGCTCTTATTTCCTATACAATTGTTGCAGTCAGCCTATATTTCAGAGGATGGACTGGCAAAACCACCTGAGAATTCCTAAGAAACTCCTATGAAATTAATGGGATTGCCATAAATCAACAGACAACTTGAAGGCACACACACCATTGTACTGGTTCAGGAGCTGCTGAAACCAGACTTTGACATCCTACAGTTACTGAATGAATGCATATTTCCCAAGAGGTTTTTCAGCATCTCTCTACCCACTTCGCTACCAAAGCCTGCTTATGGCAACGTGACCATAGTACAGTGTATTATAAAATACCAGGGGGGAAAAAAAGAAGATACAGAAGTGTAAGCTGGAAAAGGTAAAGTGACTATTTATTCTTAACTGTATGAACTGAGAATATAGAGATACAGTCAGATCATTGGGGATAGGTAGCAGATATAAAAAGAGGCTACAGAAAAGCAGTTACAACAATCTGCTTTAAATATTATAGGTTGCACAGGTGCTATTTGGAAGCCCGTGGTTCCTTAGCATATTGGATGGCATCCAGGGCTGCACCGATGTCGTACTTCTTGGAATGCAGCAGATGGGTGAGCCAGCCCCCTTCATCACTGAACCCCATAGATAGCATCTGGGACAGTGATTCAATCAGACGAGGATCTGCTTCTGTAAATAAGAATTTGGACTTGTTATACAGCAAACTAGAAACAAAAACCAGGATTTTCTGAGAAACACTTATTTTCCATACTGGATGGAGAAGTTCCTAGGATATTTTGTCCCTGCCATTCAGAAGTATGCAAATTGGACTTGAATGTCTCTCCCTAGTGGAGAGGCAACCAAATCTGCCTCTAAGCTGGGCAGGAACCGGGTTGATCTGCCATTAAGAAGGACCCCTAAAGCCTAATGAATATATTTCTGATTTTGAGTTAGTGCGGTAATCCTACATGGAAACCCTACATTGGAAGAAGGTTAGGATACAGGAATTTTTTTAATTGTAATTTTATTTTAACGAGGTTTTATGCTTATAATTGTTGTACTCCACCTTGATTCCCTAGGGGAAAGGCGGAATATAAAAACAAAATTACATTAAATGTCACAGGAATAGTTGTGAACTTAGGATTTAGCATGCTTTGGAAGCTTTGTAACTGTGGGGACCTTTGAACCTCCAAATAGTTTGGACTTGACAGTTATTTGTTAAATTGACTGTCTCCTATGCTACAATTCCACTTAAATCCTATGATTTTCATGACAGACCTTTCCCCCAAATCTGATTACCACATGCAGTCAGACAATCACGGCTTTTTCTTTTATGATACCCTTTTTTTCCTGGGGAGTTTACCTGGTGCCACCCTTATTAGTGTCCCACCGAGCAATGAGTTCCTTCCATAAGTATTTCAACATCTAATGTACCTGGTTTTGATTGTTTTATAGTTCAATTGGTTTTAAATTCTTGCTCTTTTTCAACACTCAATGGCTTTGTTATACTTCAGTGCTATTCAAAGTGGTGGTCTCTGGACTGGTGCCAGTCCCTATGCCATTGGCTCCTCCTCCCTGGTATATTTCCAGAAAAGAAAGAAATGTGTAGCCAACGGGAACAAAAACAGTGCCACTCCCTGGCATACTGGGAAAAAAAAAACAACTGTTGGTCCTGCATACTAGGTATCTTTGAAAACACTGCTGTATATCATCCTGGTCATTTATGGTAAAGAGCAGCTAACAAATAAACAACTGAGTTACCAAGATTTCCTGAGAGACTGAACATGTTCAGAGCTCTAGGCAAGTGACATCTCCATTTATTCTGTAGCCCAGTATATCAGCTCCATGAAGTTCATAGCAGAACTTCAAGTAGCTTTCCAAGCTCATTACCTGGTGGAAGATGTGGGTAGAGTGCAGCTTCTCGTAGTCCTGTTGGTCCAGCATTACTAGAAGAAGCTTCAGTTGGATCCAAAGAACATGGGTTGTCATTTTTTGGCATTTGTAAGGACTGCGGCTCACCAGTTGAAGGATCTACTTCCTTTGGAGACAAATGAGTCCAGTCCTCATCTCCTGCTGAACTACTGCTGGACTCGCCTGGTTCCTAGAAGTATACAATTTCAAGGCACCAGTTAAACTTGCTACTAATGTGATTTTTCAGAACCATACATAATTACAGACAGAAGTGGTTAAGTCACTTCTCACCCTATCCTCAGTACAAAAGGTAAGGAAAACAAAAAAGCTACAGCAGATACACAAGCATGGATGCCAAGTCATACCAAAGTACACATATCTGAAACAGCATGAATTGCTATTAACATCACACATGAGTTTTATGCACTTCAATGTGCATTAGAGATCTAGTTTCATCCTATAAACACTGAAAACACGTTTCTTCTGCAGACACTTATGTGACTGAAATGGATCTTCAATCACACTGCATGTTGTATTTGGAAAAAGTTTCCAAAGTCTCTTGCTCACTTGTAGGCTGTGACTATTTCAAGGATATCCAGCATGTCTTCCAATCCTCTACTGCTCTAATATTTCTACCTTCATCAAGACTTCAAAGACTTTACCTAGGGAAGACCTAACATAAAAAGCTAAATCTTTGCTGTTAATAAATTATTTGCATGAAGTCATGAACCTAGGTTAGATAATGAATGATGAATACTAATTCAGAATCATTTCAAAGTTTCTACTTCTCTGCATGTTAAACAAGTTTTCCTTTTAACATATTAATACAAAACAAGCTTCAGTATTACTACAGCAAGATGAATGGGTACATCTTGACACTGTTGAGGGCACACTCAGACCCAGCACCTTTTTACCTGTGACAAAAGGCTCTCATCTTCCATGTGTGAAGGAGAACACACCATCATCTCCTGCATCTGGTCAGTAATAGCATCAGCTGCTTCTGAAGCTGTTTTGCTTTGGTTACTTGCTTTTGGTTTAGCCTGATCATTGGATGTGCTAGGTTTGGAGGTGTTCTCCTCTGAGTTGGATTGTGTAGGTGACACTTTACTTCTTTGACCCTCATGTTCCACATCAATATCGACATCAATACCTAAAAAAGGCAGAATGAGATGGAGATCAGTGGCCATCTTTCCAAATGTTTCTTGTCTCTAGTAATTTGAATATTGACTGGATGTATTTTTCTGTTCCATTATGGCAAGGCTTTGCTGCACCGAAATAAAAATACTCCCATAACCTTGTCAAAAGCCTAGAGGGCAGAAGGTGTGTGCTCCTGCTCAAGAGAATATGAAAATGGACACCTTGTTTACATGAGAGAAGGACAACATGTCAGCTATTCTGCAGTGTTTGGCATGTACCCTGCTCTTAAATGGACTCTAGCTTACAGTGCCAACTTTTTCCTCTCATCATCTACATTGCTCTGTGAGAGCTTTAAGCAACTATATGCTCCCTTTGCATAACATTATCACAGTGTATTTAAAGCATGATAACTTCTTTATGACAGATTCTCACAAGGAATGTGCCACAGTAGTGCCCACTTCTGCCTATCATTTTTGTTCTTGGGAGGATGAACCTATATGAAACAGTATTACTTCTAACATGACCCTCCACAGTATTCTAAGACTCAAAATGAAGTTACTGGGAGGAAAGCATCACTGCAAGATGAGTAAACATCCACTCCCTGCTTCAACCTGGGACCACAGGTGGGAAGAGGCAAAATAGCAAATACAGACAGAGATCCTGTAGTGTAAAAGTGCCACAAAGAACTATGCCATGTCTCTTAACACAAACCTCTCAACTTGCTTTTAACTGCTGCAGTCCCCCTGCAAGTCTCTCTCTAAATTTGTTATTCTCTCAAAATTGAGTGAGGGAATTGGAGTTCAATTCCAGCATCCACCAAGATAGATGCCAGAGTTCTCCTGAGGTCTTGGTAGATGATACAATCATTCGCTGTCTGACTATGGAAACATGGCTAAACAATTCTCCAAGCCCCACCTCCAATCCACCAGCCACTGAATGGCTGTGGGGGGCTATCCTGGAGCAATTTAGTCATTTTGGAGGAGGAAGGGAATACCACCCTCTGCAATGACCAGGAAAAAGACACATATAGGCACATACTGCCTACTTAGACAAGGATCAACAACACACTTTATTAAAGAATAGAAACCTTTAATAACTTACTTAAATCTAAGATGGGGTGATGTTTATTTACACTCTGGGATTTGATTATTAATATTTACTATCACTACATTCTTACAAGTTTGATGTCTTATATGTTTGGATTTATGAAAATGTAGAATCAGCCTTAACAAAGTAACATATAGAGATCCAAGTTGTCAATGCATGGAAGATGTTTTGGATGTATTGTTATACAATCTAGCAGGAGGTATAATTTGAATTTGTATATGGGTAGAGATTCAAGTGTAAAAACATAAATGAAAGCCTTTTTTATTGGTACACACCACTAAAAGAATGCCAGCCAAGGTTAGGTAGATATACAGTGGAGCCTTGTTATACACTGGGGTTTCATTCCAAGATCCCCCGTGAATGTTCAATCCGTGGATGCTCAAGTTCCATTAAATATAATGGCATAGCAAAATGGTGTCCCTTATAAAAATAGGAAAATCAAGGTTTGATATTTGAAATTTATACTTTTTTTGAACATTTTCAAACTGGATGCTTGAATCCGTGTATAAGAAGGGCCGACTGTATGTTTATGTGAAATCATTACACACAACCCATATCCCGTGAACAGTGAAAGATATCAATAAAAATCCAGCAATGCTACTAGATGCCTCATAGAAACCCAGAGCATGGAAACAATAACTAGATGATAGCAATTGCTTACCCAATGGACTCAGGAATGCAGCAACACTTTCTCCAACATTTTTCAGGAAGGTGACATTGGGATCCTGAGGCTGATTGCTAGAGGCTGCTTTTGTAGGGAAAGAAATTTTTAAAAAATCACTTATAGAGCATGCAAGAAGGAAATTGTTCAGCTGACTTCGAGACAAAATTCCTCAGAACTATATAGTTCTGAGATACAATTTGGTACAGCACACATTTATTAATAAATCTATTGAAAAGTAAGTTCTTTTGAAACAATGCAGGTTCAGTGCAATCAACTGAGCTTAGGACAAGAGCGCCAGTTCATCATACTAATTTATTTTACATTTGTAATCAGTGTTTCAGTGGTCAGAGACCAAAGTTCTTACCTTGCTCAGCAGGAGGATTCTGAGAAGGAGCACTAGCTTGTGCCTGGTCAGAGTTTTGCTGCTGACGAGGACAAGCCTGTCCCCAACCTTGCATCCACGCAAAGGGAGAAGCACCATGTTTCATCTTACGATGCCAACGACCTCGAGGAAACCACTAATGGGTGAAAAGAAAATATTGCTAAGTGATATTGCTTTAAAATGGCTGCAGATATAAACAAAAGAATAAAAATTTGTTTTAAAAATGGGAGCTGCATACTTACATCAAATGGATAGACCAGTGGACTTGGAAACATGATCATGTGGTGCTCCTTGTGGGTACCTTTTCCCTCACAGGTACTGCACAGGTCATAATCTGGACAAACAGTGCATTTGAATCTGGTACCCACAACTGGGCCATCACAGCCATCACAAATCACATTGGGATGCACCATACTGGAAGGACGCTCCTGGCTGCAGGACTGGCGATGCAGATGTTCACGTTTAAGTTCTTTTTTTTCTGAAAGACACGAGGAAAAGATGCAGCTCAAGTAACGTTATGCTAAGTGAACTAACACCTAATACTAACATTTCTGCAAGTTACACAACTGTAAGAGGACAGAATACAATGGAAGACTGGGTATTTTATTCTCAAAATAGCCCTGTCTTCATTCTTCTTCTGAAGTAGACAAAAATGTTTTCTTATAAGATTTTAGAACAGGGAAGTGCTATAGACAAACAGTGTGGATTTTCAAAGATATAGCTTTGTTCGTTTGTAGAATCAGTATGCAAAAGGATCTTGTAGCACCTTTGAGAATAACTGAAAGACATGACCTTTCATAGACGAAAGTATACTTCATCACATACATATGGTGGAGTGGAAGTGTGGATTTTGTTACTGCAAATGTTTCCACTGCCCTAAATTAATGGAATCTGATTTATTATGACTTTGTTAAATTTATTCACCCCGTCCCACCCCTAAACAGCTAACAAAAGTGAGTAACGAAACAGTTCCTCCCACAGATTTAATGTGACAAAAAGGAGGTGGAGGGGAGGAATGTAAACTCAGACATCAATTCTTAACGTCATGTTAACTTTATATCCTATAAAATTGTGTATTTTCTTCCACAGCAAAATAATTATTGAAGTGAACATTCACTGGGATGAAAAAAATAAAAATAAAATGGGTTTGTAACACAATGCTATGCAAGTTTACTCAAAAGTAACCCTTATTGAATACAGGAATCCTGCTAATTCTTGAAGTAATCTAGTAGAGGTCATGTCTCCCTTCCCCCATTGCCTCCAATAGAAGACATTTTATAATGGCAGCTCTCTGGCTACTATCATTTCCAGCTGTAATTGAAGACATAAGAGGCTTTAGATCCCATGACTTCTTACTGTGCCCCGAAACAGCCAAATCACCCTATTTTCAGATTTATTTATTTGTTGAAAGCAGAGCAGGGTTTGTTCTTTGTTTGTGTCATGATTCTTCTTTTTCAGCCAACACAGACATAGCCTTGAATGGATTATAAAACAGCAGCTGCCAAGCCAAATTGAGAGAATACCAAGTTGGCTTGAAAGAGTCAAGGTTACCTTTAACATAAATGCGAAAAACGCCATCTTTCACACAAGGTAGGGCCAGCTTCAGTTCTTCATCACTGGAAAAAGCAATCATATCTCCATCTTCATCTGAAAAACAGAACAAAACAATCACTCATTCTGACAGAAGCCATTAACGGCAATATAAAACAATATTGTGTTGAACCTTATAGCACAGTACATGGGATCTGCAGAAGAAAACAACGTTAACATGTTGTCATCTTCAAAATTGCACTGATTTAATTACATCTCCCAGCTGATCTGTGGCAAGCCTGTTGGCAGAAAGTGGCTTAACACGATCACGTTCATTTCACAATGTCTGCTAGCAAGAAAATATCCTTTTGCTGCAACCTTCAATCGTAGCAAAATCTACTTTTTAGGTAGCAGATGTTAGTGTTAGTTAGTCACCACAATTAACATTTTAAAGTAAATTGTTCAAGTCAAGTTAACGTTTATTTTAGGAAGGAAATAAGCCTCAAACTGTAGACTGCAGCACTAGCCAGCACTACTGAAAGGAGTGTGCAGATTATTTATTCCATCTTGAGAGCAAAACAAAAGCAGGTGTCTAGCAAGGCTGTCCTGAAGCTTTAAGTGATGAACCATTCAAATTGTTATAGAAATAGAAAAGTTGCAAGTGGATCTCTGCAACCTGTTTATTCATGTGGGGAAAAACTATGTTATTGGGGAAGCAGAACTGATAAAGTGTCCCATTCCAAAGGCTTAAAAACTGGCAGGCATGAGTACAAAAAAACCTGCAACTCAGCAATGACTTTAAGGCAACAGTGAAAATAGCATATGCATATATAGAGTGAAAGTGAATGGTTTGCATCTTTCTTGCTAACCGAAAAGGGCAGGAAGCAGACAGTGCCTGGCTCCTTCCTGGAATTAACACACAGGTAAGGCACCAGATCCTTCTGAGCTTGTAAGCTATGCAAGGTCATCCCTTGCTTCATATTTGGATGGGAGGCTGCCAATGAGGAAGAACTGGCAAAACCACCTCTGAGTATTCCTTAGCTATGAAATTCATGCCTTAGGTTGACAGGCAGCTTGAAGGCAAACACACACACACATCAATCTCTCTTGGGATTAATTAGATCCACGCAACTCCCAAGTATCTGTTGCAATAGGAATCCAGAATGTTTCAGCCCATGTACAAAACAAATATTGACATTTGAAATGCAGATGGGTTGACAAGATATTGAAGGCATGGCAAGCATTCTGTATTAATTTGGTCAACAATCTAGGTTACACAGAGCTGTGGCTGCCTTTCTCCCCCCAGCAGCTCAGGGCCTCCCTCCCTGCTCCACAGACCATCGCCCTCCACCCAGAAGACAATATTCCCTCCCAATCCGAAAGGAACAGGCCACGTTGACCCAGGATTGTGCTATTAATGCCAAGAAGGGCAGTCCCTCTCCTCCTCTCCCTTCACACAGGTAACCCTGCTGCTAACCATTGCCTCCCCTTTGACCCAGTTCCTCCCAAGAACAAGTTCCACATCCTGGCCCTGTTTACCCTTCCTTTCCCTGCCAACCCTACCTGTGGCAAGGTCCCACTGCCAGCGCCCACGCCTGGATGGAAGCCAAGGCCCTGAAACTGGCCTACATTATCATCCTCATCATCCTCTGACCCAAGCCGCAATCAGGTAAGGAGGGCCTAAAGCAACCAGATCCGCCCCCAGGCTCCTGTTACTGACATGCACACTGCAAGAGGAGACTGCAAGCCTGGGGACATTGGGAGAGAGAGCCACTGTGTGGATCCTTCTCATTCACCCGGTGCTTGAACTGGATGGACTGGCGGCATTCCTTGCATTGGGGTTAAACAGGCCACCGCCCCCAAGTGGTTCTGATGCCAGGCCACAACCCTGGAGGTGCTAAGTAATACCTCTGAACATGTGCAGAGGGCCTTTTAAAGCCAAGGCTATGGAATTCCGCTCCGCTCTGGGCCCACAACAAACTCCAACTCCCAGAATTCCATAGCCCTGAGTCACAGAAAAAGTTAAAGCGGTGCCAAACCGGGTTATTTCTCCAGTGTGGACGCAAAGGGGGTAGGCATTTTGGGAAGCGGGGAAGGAGGTCTGCGCCTCACCCTTGTAGTGCATCTGGAAGGCGCCGGCGCCGCTGGCGTTGCGGAGGAGGCCCTGGAAGAGCTCGGCCACCTTCTCCCGCAGCGGCTGGAAGCGGGCGGGCCTCTCGAGGAGGGCGAAGCGGCGGATCTCGCGGGTGCTCTCCTCCTTGCCCAGCAGGTAGGCCTTCACCGTCAGAGGAGCCATGGCCAGAGTGGCGCAGCAGGAATTGGGCCCCGCAGGAAGGAAGGAAGGAATCCGGGCGGAGAGGAGAGGAGAGGAGCCTGCGCTATGGAGGCCTCTCCGCCGCCCGCCCTCTTATATAGGGGGCAAGGGGAGGGCGGGCTCCGGCTGGGAAAGCCCCTGCCTGGGATGGGCTCCTCGGTCGGGAGGGAGGAGCAGGAGGCTGACGAAAGGAGGCAGCAACAGCCGCAGGGGCCAGGGCCTGCCCTTCTCCCCTGAAAGGCCTGGCGCTTTCTAGAATCCAGGCTGCGCTCCTCGAGGGACAGTAGGCTCCCGCTGCTAGAACCCCGCGCCTTCCTTGGCACACGGGGAGACGTAGTCCAAAAGCCTCTTAAGGGCACATGATCTATAGGCCCCACCCCCAAAACTGTGCTCTGAGGGATTTGGGCCTCAGCGCCCAGAATCCCAGACTATTGGCCGGCGCCGCTGAGGCTTCTGGGAGATGGAGTCCAAAGAGATCCTCTTCAAGGGCACATTTTAAAATGCGTTGGACATTTTAAACAAATTCAGACCAAGGGCCAAAACACACCGCAGAAATAATCCGGTTGGAGACCGCTTTAACTGCCCTGGCTCAATACTAGGGAAATCTGGGAAGTGTAGTTTTGTTTGTGAGAGATTTAGCCTTCTCTGTCAGAGAGCTCTGGTGCCACAATAAACTACAGTTCCCAGGATTCCCTAGCACTGATCCAGGGCAGTTAAAGCAGTCTCAAACTGGGTTATTATTTCTGCAGTGTGTTTTGGCCCGAAAAGCCATCAGTGGTACCTTTCCTTTATTGGTTTTGTATGTTTTTAGTGTCGTAATCGGCCCTGAGCCCCAGCCTTGGGAGAAGGGCAGGGTATTAATGATTATAATAGGAACAATAATTTATTGGCCAACCAAATGCACAATCTTCCTGTTGCAAGCCTTTGAAGCTCTGGGCTTCTTCCTCAGGCAGGATATTACAAACCAAACAGGAGAGGAAAAACAAAGCAACTGGAGGCCTTAGATGCCTGCTGCAACTCCAAGGCACAGTTCAAGGGCACAATTTGGGGGCCACTGCCATCCATAAAGAAAGCTGAAGTGGGTCAGTAGCGTTTAAAGAGGGTAGTGCGACACCGCCATGAGATAGTGGCAAGGCTTCCTCAGACAACCTCCAAAGCTATGGAATTCTGGGAGTTGGAGTCCTTTGGGCCCTGCCTGGGCCACTCTCTGGGCCCCACAACAAACTCCAACTCCCAGGATTCCATAGCCTTGAACCACAAAAGAGTTGAAGCGGTACCAAACTGGGTTATTTCTCCAGTGTGGATGCAGCCTGAATCCCAGTTTGGGGGAAGGGCGAAATGATGAGGATAATATAAATAAAGTTTTATTATTATTATTATTATTATTATTATTATTATTATTATTATTGCTAATAATAATAATTTCTGAGAAGATGACAGGGGGACTGCCGAGGAGTGGAGCAGCCTGTGCCTGTGTTTTGGTTTGTGCTGAGAAGGGAAACACAAGAGGCCAAGGCGGGAGAAGGGGGAGTCCCTTCATGAAATCCGGCGTGTCAGCATTATTCAGCACTTCTTCCTTCCCATCATGGAGGAAACCCTCCCCCAGCGTCGGAGCCTCTGAGCTTTGCCTTCGGGGTGGAGCCTCCATTTGCCTGTCGATTTGGATTTGCTGCTGCTGACTCACTCTGTTTTGGTTCAGGCTCCTTGGAGTTGAGTAGGCCTCAAGGCTCTTCTGCCTGGCCTCAGCTTCAGCTCTTTGCTCAGGCTCCAGAGGAGAGGGCCCTGGCTAACAAGGCCTCCAAGAAGTAGTAGTAATAGTTGTCGTGTGCCTCCACATCATTTCTGACTTAATGGCGACCCTCTCATGGGTCCTCTGCCATGGCCCAGGCCTCAGAGGGAGAGAAGCACTGCTGGACTTATTCCCCTTCTCCACTGCCATGCCTTTCTCCTTTTGTGCCATGTCTTTTTTAGATCCTAAGCCTGAGGGCAGGGAAATGCCCAATTGACCATCTGTAAGCTTTATTTTTTTTTTGGGGGGGGGGGGGTTTCCAGGCTATATGGCCATGTTCTATAAGTACAAATACATCTATCTGTAAGCTATTCTGAGAGCCTTAAATAAATACATAAGGAATAAACAAAGGTTTTTGTGGCCCATTTTTCCAGAGGAGGTTTGCCAATGCCATCCTCTGAGGCTGAGAGAGTGTGACTTGCTCAAGGTCACCTCACAGGTTTTATGCTCAAACGGAGGATTCAAACCCTGGTTTCCAGAATCATAGTCCAATGCTCAAACCATTATGCTACATTGGCTCTCTAAGAATTAGGCAGTGCAAAATGGATGCATTATCATCCAAAATCTACAAAACAGCAATATCTTTATGGGACTAACTAAAATGCACAAAGTACATGTTGCAAGCTTTCAAAGCTCCACTGGCTTCTTTATTAGGCGAAGGTGTTAAAAACCATACTTATCCATGGGTTTAACCATCCACAGATTGAAAATATTCCAAAAACATATAAATTCCAAAAAAGCAAACCTTGATTTTGCCATTTTATATAAGGGACACCATTGTACTATGCCTTTGTATTTAATGGGGCTTGAGCATCCCCGGATTTTGGTATTCATGGGGGGTCCTGGAATCAAATCCCAGTGGACACCACTGTATCTACTATATACAGTAGTGTGATATAGTTCTGATGAACAATGACTACTAATGATCTTCACGATTTCATCCTAGATAACTTGAAAATTGAAGTAGTCAAGGAATTCTCATACCTTGGATTAAATATTGAGCAGAAGAGAGACTGCAGTCAAGAAATTAGAAGAAGACTACGATTGGGAAGGGCAGCTATGAAAGAACTGGATTGGCTCCTAAAGAGTAACGGACACCAAAGTGAGGGCAGGCCAAGACATCACATTCCCCATTGCCATGTACAGATGTGAGAGCTGGACAGTGAAGAAAGTCCATAGAAGGAAAATCAACTCATTTGAAATGTGCTAGAGAACAGTGGTGAGGACATCATGGGTGGCCAAGAAGACAAACAAATGGGTCCCAGAACAGATCAAGCCAGAAATCTCCCTGGAAATTGAGGCTGTTGTACTTTGGCCACATAATAAGGCAACATAATTCATAGGAAAAGACAATAATGCTGCGAAAGGTAGAGGACTGTAGAAAGAGAGAGACTGCAGGGCAGAGCGCCCACAGACCTGATATTACAGAACCTAAGCAAAGCAGTGGAGGACAGGGGGGCCTTGTAGATGTCTCATCCACAGGATTTCATAGAGGATTTGCCTTTGCCTTCCTCTGAGGCCACTTGTCCATGTGCTGAGAAGGGATTTGAACTATGGTTTCTAGTGTCAAACCATTATACCGTGCTGGCTCAAGATCTCAGTACAGTATAAGGTTACAGTTCAAGCCTTCTGACCCAGGAGTGAGCATCATTAAAAACAACCAGTACAACCAATACAGTCAGACCTCCAGAACTCCCAGCAGATACCAAAATCCACGCATGCTCAAGTCCCGTTTTTCTTAATGGTGTGCACACACCACCATTAAGAAAAACAGGGGCTTGCTGTCTGCAGATGGTTACATCTGATATGGAGAGTGGACTGTATATAGATAAAGGATTTTTAAAAAATATGTAACAATATTTATAATTCACTAATATACTAATTATAATTTAATAACATTACATGAATAATTAAATAAATGAAGGGAGGAAAGTGTGTTGGGATTCAATTAAAATGATAAAAACATGATTCTGTGTGGGATGTCTTCATACCATCCGATTAAACCCATATAGGCCAATCTGTATAAAAGAATTGTAAATTTCAGATTACTGAGCTCACAGAGGGCTCTGTATGTATGTCCTATAATGATCTAATGCTCTCATTCTTTCAAACTTTTGGTAAATGCTGTGGATTGTTGGACAATTTTACATTGTACACTGCCCTGAAATTCAAATAGAGTGAAGAGAATAATTAAAAGGTTGTAATTAAATATAAATGATTGTACAACCATTCTTTCAGCTCAGTGAGACTTGCTTCTAAGCAAACATGCTTAGATGTAACAGGAAGCAGATAACAAACAGATCATATTTAACAAGCTGTAGAGCAAGAGTTGCAAATTAGTTGATTAATACGTATTTGGTTAGTATCCCAGATGTCGGTATTATATTTTTAGAAATAAAATTAGGTGCACCTGGGAATTAATTGCTGAGTTTTCTCCACCCACTAGCAGCTGACAGTTGATTTTGATACCAAGGCTTTTGTTAAAATAATAATATATGTAAACTTGCAGAAATAGGTATTAATATGTTCTCATCCTTTGCATTAATGGAGATTCCTTTTATTTCCATGCATTGCATGATTAGCTGAGTCTAACTTGTACATGTATTCTTCTGGACATTCTCTACTAGAGCCGAATCAGATGGCAGTAAAAACGTTACTGACATTAGAGATGACATTTTACAGACTTCCTAGGGCTGTTGACTACACAATGTGTTGCTCAGATACGGTTGGCATGCTTCTCAAACTGGCTTGATAAAGATGCAGCTCACAAAACATGCTATCTGAACCATCTAGGTAACTGAAGGCTGATAATGGGGATTCAGGCTTCTGTTTCATGCTAATAACCTTCCTCTTTACTCTTATTTCTTAGCAATACAGAGATAAAGTGGCACACCAGTGATGTGCAACCCAATTCTGTCCAGCATCAAGCTCTTTTAAGCCAGTTGAAATAATAAAGTTTAGATTAATCTAATGCTATGTATGTTCTGGATAATTTGTTGTTGTTGTGTGCCTGTTGTTGTGTGTTGTTTCTGACTTATGGCAGGGACGTAGCCAAGGGGGGGGGGGTTCTTGGGGCCCAGACCCCCCCTTCCTTTAGATAAAATGAATGGTGCGTGCTGCCACACCACTGCACTCAAGCCCCATTATAATGGTGGCACTTAGTCTGGATCCCCCCTGCTTATGGCAACCCTAGGGCAAACCTATCATGGGTTTTCTTTGCAAGATCTGTTTAGAGGGGGTTTGCCCTTGCCTTCTTTGCTCAAGGTCACTCTGGGTTTCTATCTCTGAGCAGGGATTCAAGCCCTGGTTTCCAGAGTTATAGTACAATAGTCAAACCCCTACACCACAGTGGCTCTCATGTTTTGTTGCCAGATATGCTAAATATCAAGTGGACTTTATTATGAAGTTGATTTTTCTCAGTGAAAAAGTAATGCCTTTGCCAGAGAGAAGCTAGTATCTAATTTGCATTTCAAATATGTATGTCTGTATGACACTACTTTTTCAGATAAAACCAATTAGTACTGCCTCCTGGTCATCAAGACTCTCTGAGCAACGGAAGAAAGAGAGTATTTTATGAAAAGGTATTTTCAAATTTTCCTTTTGCTTATTATTCTTTTCCAACTCTACAGTCAACCTCACATGAATGAAAGGATGTCCAGATAAGCTGTTACCTCTTCCTAGTCTACAGTATTTGGTTTTGGAGGCAATGTGAGACTTGTAGAGTGCTTTACCATTAATTTTTTGTCTGACAGAAGTTTAGTGGAAGCTTATCAGCATTTTGTATATTTACAAGTATAGAGGTAGAACACAGTTTGAGACACAGCTTAAATACTCCAACAAAGGCAGGACTTCTCACATCAGATTTATAAGGAGACAACCAATATCCCAAACTTCAGAGTAAAAAAAATCAGTTCCCTTTGTTTTTCTTTGACTAAAAATATGCAGTATCGAATAACCTGATCTGACATCATCCAGAGTAGATGGCCTTTTAATCAACCACCTTCTTACTAATTCTAATTCTGGCTCCTGATTCTTATCACTGTCTGGTGCCATCCTAGCCTCCCCCCGTGTGTTTTCCTTTTTTTCTGTCCCACTAAACCTCATGCAAGTCCCTCACAGTCCTTTTCCACTAACCAAGCACAGTGGTTTTGAGCTATAATTCCCACCTTGAATCCCATTTGCCAGAGAAAAGTGAGACATAATTCCTTGAAATAAATAAAATAAAAATTTCCACAGTTCCTTACCATTTGGCTGTGCTGGCTGGACTGATGGGAGTTATGGGCCAAAATATCTGGAGAGCCAAAAATTGCCCAACCTTGCTATAGTATATAAGCCCTCCTATATAGAAACTAAGAAATACAGTGGTACCTCGGGTTACGAAATTAATTCGTTCCGCGGCTAATTTCGTAACCCGAAAAACCTTCGTAACCTGAATTGCCATAGGCGCTAATGGAAAAAAATAGCTCTCTGCTGCCCTCCGGTGGCGAAATAGCGCCGAGGTTTTTTCGTAACCCGAAAAAACCTTCGTAAGCCGAAACAATAAATCCCTATGGGATTTTTTCGTATCCCGAAAAATTCGTAAGCTGGGTAATTCGTATCCCGGGGTACCACTGTACTACGCTGTGGAGGAGACAGCCTTATTTCCAGAGGACAACTGTGCACCACTCTTCCCCCCATCCCACCCCCATCCAAAAAAAGGAGGGACTTTTATCATTCTCACTTGTTTAACAAGAACTGGGAAGATCCTAGTGAGACTGACAAAAATGAGTGAAATTTTAAATTACACTCTAGAAAACAACAAGGAGGGAGATGCTTCTGTATCCTTAACAACAGCCTTTAAGGTGAAGTCGAAGGCTGTCATGGCCAGCATCCATAGTTTTTTGTGGGTTTTTCGGGCTATGTGGCCATGTTCTAGAAAAGTTTCTTCCTGACATTTCGCCAGCATCTGTGGCTGGCATCTTCAGAGAATGTTTGCCTGGAAAGGACTTGTGTGACCTAGAAAGGCAGGAGTGATTTGCATGTGTATTGTTTTTGTTGCTAATGGCAGGCCTCAGGGTAGAGGGTCTGCAAAAGAGGGTTAATGTCTGCTTGATAGTGCTCATTGTCTGCTGGGAGAGTTATCATTTGCATTTACAGAGTCTTTATCTTGCTATCTTTTAGGACTGGCAGCCAAACCTTGTTTACTTTAAGGGATTCCTCTTTTCTGTTGAAATTGTCCAGGTGTTTGTGGATTTCAATGGCTTCCCTGTGCATCCTGACATGGTAGTGGTTGGCATGGTCCAGAATTTCAGTGTTTTCAAACAGTATTTTATGCCCAGGATGGTTTGTAACATGTGCTGCTACTGCTGATTTTTCTGGCTGGCCCAGTCTGCAGTGTCTCTCATGTTCCTTGTTTCTTGTTTGCACACTGTGTTTGGTGGTCCCTGTGTAGATTTGTCCACAGCTGCATGGTATGCGGTAAACTCCTGCGGCTGTGAGAGGGTCTCTCTGGTCCTTGGCTGAGCGAAGCATTTGTAGGATTTTCTTTGTCGGTTTGTAAACCATTTGCAGGTTATGCTTCCTCACCACTTTGCCTATTCTGTCTGTGACTCCTTTGATGTATGGTAAAAATACCTTCCCTTTGGGTGGCTGCTTGTCTTCACTCCTCTGGGTTTTCCTGGGCCTGACAGCCTTTCTGATGTCTGAGCTGGAATAACCATTAGCCTGTAGAGCCTGGTCCAGATGCTTCAGTTCATCGTCCAAGAAGTGGGGTTTGCAGATGCATTTTGCTCGGTCTACCTGTGTTTTGATTGTAACCCAAATGTAGGTTCAGTTTGCGGATGACTAGGACATCCAAGAATGGCAGGAAAAAGAAAAGGAACACTGCCATTCTTGGATGTCCTAGTCATCTGCAAACCAAACCTATGTTTGGGTCACACAGTATACAGAAAACCCACACAGACAGACCAATACCTGCACAAGAACTCCAACCATCACCCAGAACAAAAAAGAGGCACAATCAAAACACTGGAAGACCGAGCAAAATGCATCTGCGAACCCCAGTTCTTGGAAGATGAACTGAAACGTCTGGACTGGGCTCTACAGGCTAATGGTTATTCCAGCTCAGACATCAGAAGGGCTGTCAGGGAACCAAAAAGTGCCATAATGCAAAGGTGGGAATAATTAGTGCTCCAAATATAGAGCTGTGCAAGAGATGTATATAACTGAATATTAAAGCAACGATAATCCATGCCGTAGCATTTCTGATTTTTATATATGGATGTGAAAGCAGGACAGTGAAAAAACAGATAGAAAGAAGGTCAATATAGTTGAAATATGATGTTGAGGAGAGTTCTATAGATATCATGCACTGGCAAAAAGACAAGCAAATCAAACCTGAGAGCAAATCAAGCTAGAACTCTTCTAAGAAGCCAAGGTGCGGTACAAACCACCAGCAAGCAGCGTACCAGCGCCAGCATTAGGGTTAGGAAGCGTGCATCATGTACACGCTCCCTAATCCTAATACAGCATGGCAACATAACAATGGCGGTGCCCTGTATACATGGGCGTCGCCATTGCTACGTAAGCACCACGTGGCATTCGCACGACACCGCACGGCACTTACGTAACGAGTGCACCAGTGGCGCACTTGTTACACTGCCACTGCGGCGTAAAAAGAACCCGCTTTTTGCGAGTTCTTTTTCTGCCGGCGGGAAGCCGTGTGGTTTGGTGGATGCAGCTTCCCTCCAGCAGAAAACCCGCTGCTACCAGCCCAGACCTTCAAGAAGGTATGTACCCAGCCCAAGATTCCTAAATTGAGGCTGCCATACATGGGACATATATTGAGACACTATAAAGACAATAATGATGGGGAAAGTTGGAAAGGCAGTCGAAAAAGAGGAAAATCACATTACAGGTAGATTGACATAAATGAGTCAAGGAAACCACAACCCTGAGTTTGCAAGGCCTGAAATGGGCTGATAATGACAGGGTGACTTAGATGTCTCTCATTCATAGGGTCACCATGGGTTGAAGAAAATTTGGCAGCCACTAACAATAAAGAAAGAAAACTTGCTTAGGATCCCAGTTGTTGTGTGCCTTCAGATTGTTTCTGACTTGTGGCAACCCTATCATGGGGTTTTCTTGTCAAGATTTGTTCAGAGGGGATTTGTCATTGCCTTCCTCTGAGGCTGAGAGAGAATAACTTGCCCAATGACACTCTGTGGGCTTCCATGGCTGAGCAGAGATTTGAACCCTGGTCTCCTTAATGCTCAAACCACTACACTGCACTGGCTCTTAGGATTCCAGTCATCACCTCCTATTTTGTTACTGAGTAGGAATTCTCTTAAGAAAATGTTAGGGTTTTTCCTCTAATATTTGTTCTGATGACATCATTCTCTTTCTAGAGATTTCTGAAGTTAAAAACAATCCCAAAGGTTACTGTTTACTTCATAAACTCTGTTGGAGGCTGTTAAAGGGAAGCTTGCTCAGCTGGGAATGACTCAGCTGAGTACCTTTTATCTCACTTCCTTCTGTCTCTCGGGCCTAGTAAGAAAGTTTCACCAGTACCTGCACAGTCATTTTCCTACATTTTAAAGAGAATTTTGAAGGAGAAAATTGAGAGGTTTGCAAGTATGGAGAAATTAACTACCATCTAACTATCAAGGGCTGTATATGTCTTGCCTATACTGTACAGTGATACTTTCCGTTAGGTAGGGTTTGTCTGGAAAAATCACACAAAGAAGGCATAATAGCCCTTGATGGGCTATTAACTATTTACTAAGAAAATCAGATATCTTACCCAGTAAAGACTAGTGTTCTTTCTCAAAGTCGGGATAAAATATCCTAAAATCCTCTTTTTTTGCCATCTGTTTTATATGGTCCTTCCCAATATAGCAGGGGTGGCAACTGATTGGCCTTCCAAGTATTGTTGGAGTGCAATAACCAGAAGCCCTAACCGGCACAGCCAAGAGTGAGAGCTGCTAAGACATGAAATTCAACAATATCTGGAGAGGTGCAGGATTCCCACACCCACATTATAGTATCTTTTGGTTGTGTGACTGTGGTATGGTTGACACTTGGTTTATTAGTTTAGTGCTGCTGCAGACTCAAATTCAGACTCATTCGAATTTACCCACTGATGCCCCCCTCCACAATAATTTCTCTCTGTGCCAGGAAAAGAGGACACAAGAACAAGACTGGTAGAGAGGGAGAAAGAGAGAAAGAATGAGAGAAGAAAGCATCATGAAATGAAATGGTGGCAGCCTTATTTGTGGATAGGGTTGCCATAAGTCAGGACCTCCGAACTGGGACAAATGTAGGACAAACGTAGGGCAAAATTTTCAAATGGAGGACACATTTTTAAAAATGGAGGACACGCAAAAAATGATGTTTTTTCTTTAAAAATTCATATAAATGCATGATTCTTAGGCATGATAAAAATGGAGGACATTTGGCATTATTCCTAGACAGATGGCAGAAATGTGCTTCCCTTTCTGGTCAAACCAGAAGAGGAGGAAGAGTGGAAGAAGCAGAGGAGGAGGAAGAGGAGAAGAAGAAAAGGAGGAAGAAGAGGAGGAGGAAGAGGGAGAAAGGAGGAGGAGGAAGAAGAGGAAGTAGAGAGGAAGAAAAAGGGGAGGAAGATGTGCCTTTTCTGGAGTGTGGAGGTTATAGGTATTTGCATGGACAGCAGTCTTGCTGTCTTTCTTTACTGATCCTATCTTGCTGGGATGGAAGGTGAACAGCTTGACTCACAACAATGTATTCTTTATTGTTATTTTTACATTTGTATACCACCTTTCCTCCAGTGAGCTCACATTGGCCTATGTGTCTTTTTCCCCGTTTTCCTATTTTATCCTCACAACAACCCTGTAAAGTAGGTCAAGTCAAAAAAGAATGATCGACCCAGGTCAAGCAATGGGTACTTTCATCTGTAGCCCTGTATTTACTGAGGAGTGAGATTCACGTAATTTTCTGTACAGATATGAGCAAGACACATTGGCTGGAAGCTAGAACAAAGAAAATATTGTGGCTCAAGGAAAACTTGAAGTTTGCTCTCCAACACCAGTAAGTACTCACTACACTATGGTGGTTCTCATGTGTCTGACTTGTTCATGTACAGGTGAGATCTGAAACATATGAGATGTAGAGATAAGGAGAATGGAAATTCCCCCTGCCTACCACCACCCCCTTTTGCTTCAGACACATTTCCCCTCATGCCCTTCCACCTCAGTTGTGGATATTCAGGGGCATTTTCACACTACAGAATTACAGCCCTATGGTTTCACTTTGTCTGCCATGGTTTCATTCTATGAAATCCTGCATTTTGCATGTACACTTGTCCCTCCACATTTGCTGGGGTTAGGGGCACGGGGCCCCCGTGAATGTGGATAAACCACAGATAACAAAAACACTGTTTTTACCTGAGAGAACACTTCTCTAGGGATCCCTACATCCTCCAGTGCAACTCTGTGGTCAACATCTACTAGACATTGACCATAGAGTTGTGCTGGAGGAGCTACAAAGGCCTAGTGGAGTGTCCTCTCTAGGAATCTCTAGATCCTTCTGTGTGACTTTTGATTAAAGTTGATCACAGAGTTGCACTGGAGGACATAGAGAGAACATATTAATAAAATCCATGAAAAATAAAAACCACAAAAGTCGAAGCCACAAATGTGGAGGGACAAGTGTAGTTTGGTCCGAGGCACCAGAGGAGTTCTCTGGCTATGGGTTCTAAAAGTTCCTTGCTAAATGGCCAGTCATAGGACTTCATGGGATGGAATCATGGCAGTTAAAGTGGCATTACAGTGCTACACTTGTGTAGCAATAGCATAGCAGTAGCATTTATATTTCTATACCACCTAATAGTGAACTCAGTTCTCTCTAAGCAGTTTACAATCAGTAAGCCAATTGCTGAATACTCATGAAGTGTGTAATGTAAAAGGGTCCCCAGTCATTTTCATCCAGGCACTCTAAATGGTTTGACATTCTGTTTTGACATAACATCCCACTTTTTGGGCTTAAATACCAGTGATGATTCAATTGACTCAAGACTCAAGTCGTTTTGGTGACTATTTGGATTTGACTCAGCAATAAATGACACATTGACTCAATTTGATTTGTAATTTGTATATATTTAGCAACCAACTTGCTGGCATAATTTGAGTAGCAGGCAAGATCCACTCTCAGACCATGGGGCACAGCAAATGTGTTAGGCAACAAGCTTGAGGTGGAAGGATCCTTTTAAAGCTTTTCAAAAGCTTTAGAAGGCTCCTTTGATGTGCAATGGGGACAGGCTGCCAAGCAGACCTCAGGCCCTGCCTCAAGCCAGTTGTCTAACAAGTTTGCTGTTACCCTCAGAAACATCTCCTGTTTGCTGTTAAAGTTGGCTCCAAGACTTGAGACTCAACGTGAAAGTATCTTGCAAGGACTTGACTTGAGATTTAGTACTTGGATGGGAGTCTACCAACAAATACCAGGTGCCATAGACTATATATCAGAGGCATGAACTGGCAAAACCACCTCTTGAGTATTCCTTGGTTAAGAAAAATCTATGAAAGTCATGGTGTCACCATAAATTGACAGGCAAGTTAGAGACACATATGCTACTTTTGCTTTCCCAGCTGATTATTTTTGTTATAAAACAACTCACAACCAGCAGTTGGCCCTCTGGAAACCCTTTTGCTGGTCCCCTTTGGGCTGCTTGAAGGAAGTTAAATCATCTGGCTGTGATTATGACTCAGCTGAGTCTCATGATCATTTTCTTTCCCCTCAGAATCCTAAAGAGGGAGCTCTAGGTTGGGCTTATATAACACTTAAATATTTGTAATCTTTTATCTCTGTATCTGTCTCCTTGCTCTGTCATAGTTATTCAAACATTTAGCACAACAGTCAAGGGCATTTCAGTTTTGACTGGAACATTTCCATGTCACACTAAGATGATGAAAAATTATGCTGCTTTGCCTTTTGTCTTATGAAATAATTATTTGTCTAAGAATGACATGAATAGTTATGAGAAGAAAGCAGAAATTACAGGTGTGTGTGATTTGTTCATTATGTCGCACTGACATGAATCATGGGCTTTTCTTCTGCCTTCTTAATGATGTGCATGTTCACAAGCAGGCAAGAAGATTGTTATTGGACGACAAGGGGGAAAACTGTTTGAAACCCAAGAATTGTCATCATTCTCTTGCAAAATAGCTAAGCAGGAGAGAAGGAACACAGCAGATTTATTTTTAACATAAGAAGTTGCCTTGATAGTTAGCAAGAAAAAAGGCCAAAAGTAACACAAGTAGTAGTACTGTAGATGTGTGCCTTTGAGTCATTTTAGACTCATGGCAACCCTATCAGGGCTTTCTTGGCAAGATTTGTTAAGAGGGGATTTGCCACTGCTTTCCCCTGAGGCTGAGAGAGTGTGACTTGCCCAGGGTCACTCAGTGGGTTTTTCATGGCTGAGCAGGGATTTGAATCCTGGTCTCTAGAGTCAAAAGTCCAATGCTCATACCACTATTTCACACTGGCTCTCTAAAAGTAACACAATCTCTGTTCATTCAACCAAAAATCTAACAATTTGATGGGAAGAAAGAATTGTAGGGCTTCTACCATACATCAAAGAAGTCACAGACAGAATAGGCAAAGTGGTGAAGAAGCACAACCTCCAAATGGTTTATAAACCAACCAAGTAAATCCAGCAAATGCTTCGCTCAGCCAAGCACCAGAGAGACCCTCTCACAGCCGCAGGAGTTTACTACATACCATGCAGCTGCGGACAAGTCTACATAGGGACCACCAAACTGTAAGGATATCTGCTCAAATTTTGGGGAATATTAATTAGCTCAACACACCAATATAGGGCTCCTTACAAGTACCCTTTTCGGATCGAATCCCAGCCTGTCTACCAATGGACCAGAACTTCCAGGAACTGATGCAAAAGCAAAGTCTTTGAATTTTAAGCTAGTTTATTGATGCACAGGGGGGACACACTCACACACATACATTCACTCATGCAATCACTCAAGACTTAATAGAAGAAAGGGAGGAAAAGTGGAAAGAGAACACAAGGCCTTCTAATGGTATACTTGCCTGAGATGGTTTCCCTAGGAATCAAGGTAGATGAAGCAACACTGAAGGAAAATGGGGAAAGGGGTGCATGGACCCACGCCAGGAGAAGCAGACTGACAGAGTGCCTGCCTGCCAACAACGTGGACCTTCGAACAAAGGAAAAACTGGACCTTAAATAGGTTCCTAGTCACGTAGTCAGTGGAGGCTGTTGTCCTACATCAAAGCAAAACCAAATTTACACATCACTTGATCCATAGGCATCCTCTGCCATGGGAAAACGATTGTTGCCTGAATGGCTTGTGTCTGTGAAACATCTCCCAGTCATAAATCTGTCTCAAAGGTGTGAAGGAATCTTCCTGTTTGCAACTCCTAACTAAGGCTGGCTGCCTACGTGGTCTCTCCGCTTTCAGATCATGGCAGCCAAGGGGCAGCTCCCACAATGCCTTTCCATTAGGGTCATAAGGAGACATACTTCACCCTATAGATGCAGAACTTGCTTGGAGGCCTCTATGATCAAGTGAGGCCAGGGAACAGGAGCCACCTGATTTCCTCCACAGATGCATTTTGGAATAGGGATTTTGGGGATATTTTTATAAAATTCCAGACTTGATAACAAAACGCAGTGTGCAAACAAGAATCAAGGAACACGAGAGACACTGCAGACTGGGCCAGCCAGAAAAATCAGCAGTAGTAGAACACATTACAAACCATCCTGGGCACAAAATGCTGTTTGAAAACACTGACTTTCTGGACCATGCCAACAACTATCAGGTCAGAATGCGCAGGGAAGCCATTGAAATCCACAAACACCTGGACAACTTCAACAGGACAGAAGAAACCCTCAAAGTAAATAAAGGAATGTTACAGACCGCCGAAAAGTGGCGGCCTGCACCCGCCCCTTTCCCCGCCGGATCGGGGCCTCAGTGGTTAGAGCGGCAGCCGCTGAGGCCCTGATCCGCTGCTTTACAGGATGTGGGGAAGCGGCAAAAGGACACCCCGCGGTGGCAGGGAGGAGGAGAAAGGGGCCGCTTGGCACAGCCATCTAAAACGGAGCTCCTTCCAGGGCCGTGGAAAGGGCGCACTAAGCGCCCTCACGCGGCCCCACTATGTAACAACCACGCCGCCCCGTTTAGAGGCGGCATGGTTGTGACGTAATGGCGGCGGCCATGTGGAACGGCCGCCGCCATTTTGTGCATGCTCCGCGCTTCCTAGGGTTGGGGGCATCCGGAAAGGACGCCCCTTTGAAACAGGCCAAAGTTTGGCTACCAGTCCTGAAGGACACCAAAACCAGGACTCAGCAAATGCAAATGAGAAACCACTCAGAGTCAGGGGCTTTTCCAGCAAACAATGATCACCAATTTGCAGAAACTAATCCTCTTTTGCATATCCTCCAAACCTGAGGAGGCCATCAACAACAGAACAATACACAGATTAAAATGGGAATCACTCCTCCTCACCCAGGGTCACACAGTGTGTGTGTGTATATACACCCACTCTTTTCCAGGTTAGCATTCTCAAAGATGCCAGCCACAGATGCTGGCGAAACGTCAGGAATAAACTCTTATAGATCATGACTACAGAGCCCGAAATACCCACAAAAAACAAATGTAGGACAATTTAGACAAATACTTTTTTAAAAAATAGCATGCAGATAGGATAGTATACTGCATTCCCCAAAAGCATCTGCTAATAAACAGAAATAAAAATATGATCTTTGACTCTCTGCAACTGAAGACAATTGAACAATTTCTGCCTAGCATCTGGAGCACAGGGGCATTCTTTATTACATGGAAAATATTCTATTTTTTTTTAACTTTGAGATTAGAAAGTAAGTGAATTACTTAGTTTTTTGAAACACTTTCAAAAAAATTTTTTCCTTAGGTAACAGAAAATTGGACCTGACCTTAACCGTGGGGAGAAGTGGGTAAGAATTTGTTGTTGGTGGTGGTGGTGGTTTTGTTATCACTCTCTTTAACCATGACATACAAATAAACAGGAAATAAAGTACTTTATCTAAATTACACTTCACCAAGTTGGAAGAAAACTTCTTATTGAACTGCATAGGATGTTAATCTATGGTCATACAGTCAAAAATAATAATATAAATGGTAAATAGGATAGTGAGAAAAAGACTGCTTCAACTGAGTGTAAGACAGTTCAATGAATGTAACATAAAAAAAACCTGACCATAAGCTTCAAGCTGTACTGTTCTGAGAATATTGGGAACTCCTTTAAAAAACATTAGAGCCAATATTTGCATCCTATTTCCATTTGTATCACCATATGCAGCATGGCGTAGTGGTTTGAGTGTTTGACTATTACTCTGGAGACCAGGGTTCTTCTATTCCTGGCTCAGCCATGAAACCCACTAGGTGACCTTGGGCTAGTCACACTCTCTCAGCCTCAGAGGATGGCAATGGCAAATCCCCTCTGAAGAAACTTGCCAAGAAACCCCCATGATAGGTTTGCCTTAGGGTCCCTATAAGTCAAATATGATTTGGAGGCACAAAACAGCAAAGGCATATTTAACACTGAACTCAGTAGGACTTTCCTGTGAATAAACATGTATAGGAGAGTGAGAACCATTCTTAGTGTCTCCCAAACTTTGATCTTCCAATTGTTTTGGCCTTCAGCTCTATGGATTCCTGACTGTTGGAAGTTGGCTAGGATTTCTGGGAGCTGAAACCCCAAACACCTAGAGACCAAAGTTTGGTAACAGCTTTTTAGGTAGAATGTTCCTGTTGGCCACACCATTGCCATTCCTCCATAGCTATTCTTGAAATTAGTACATTCGTCTGTATAACTTGTCAGAAGGCAGGATTTACTTCAGCTGAAACTTTGAAGAGCACTGGGGCCTTATGTGGTACTGCCTTGAGTCCTATTTCAGGGGAAAGGGTGGGATATAAATAAAGTGGTGGATCCATCCTTCTCTGACCAATGTGCCAGAACCATTCATCTTTCTGCACCAACATACATTTAGGTATATTTGTACAGTTAGTCAGAAATCCATCCAGTAATGTTTGTTTGTTTTAAAACATTTTATTTGTTCAACATTTTATATATTCAACAGCCCCGTCCTGTCTATACCTCTCAAATGGTATCCTTCTCCAGTGACCACCTATATAAAACTGTACATTCTGTAATTCACAATTAAGTCACACTTGTGCATTATTATTATTATTATTATTATTACCACCCTTATATACTCGGCTATAAGTGACCTCATGTATAAGTCAAGGGCAAGTTTTGGGGCCACAATTATGGATTTTGATATGAGCCATGGATAAGTCGAGGGTAAAACTTAGGGGCATATAACAATGGATCACAATGGATCTAAAGGATGGAGCAAGGAAACAATGCCAAAGAATTTACAAGATTCCAGCAGGCATAACTGTTGGTGCTCACACTAAAGCCTGAATGGATGAGAAAGCAGAGGAGGGTCAGTGCTTCCAGGACAGATTTCACTCTTGCCTTTCACCAGGGGATAGTTCATTTTTTTAATAAAAATTAGTGCAGTACTTACATTGACCTATGGATAAGTCAACTCAGGTTTTTCCGGTCAATTTTTGACTAAAATTTCTAGACTTATACATGAGTATATACAGTATTTTCTTATATCCTACCTTTCTTCCAATATAGGAACTCAATAACACATTGATGCAACAGAGATATGTGCACAGATTGTACAACCACACTATGGAAATCCATGATCACACTACACTTGAAATGGTGGCACTCCCTACAAAGGAGATAACAGTATTACAAAGGAGAGAGGTAGATACAAAAACATTGAAATATACATGCCACCTTTCAAAAATTAAAACAAGATAATATGCTTATTTTTTAAGCATTACTTTTCTGCTCTTCAGTCTCTGAGTGGTTTTCATAAGGTCAGTAAGTACAAGAATAGATACTGAAAACATTAAAGTCTATTTGCAGACATGACAACATAGTTCATTTTTTCCTTTCCTGTGTTAGCAGCAGCAGCAGCAGCAGCAAAAAAACAACAACAAAAAACAAAAAAGGCAATGGTGGCCATTTGCCTGCTAGCTTCTTTTAACAGAGACATTCTCCTTCCCCTTTCTTGCATACCTATGATGAGCTATGGTACAGGCACCAAGTTCGCTATGCTTAAAATTCACACACACACACACACACAGAGGGAGGGAGGGAAAGAAAGAGAGGAAGATGGAAATAGGTTCAGTGACATTAAGGGATGTGGTGATTATCATGTTCTGACCTTTAAACAGTTTGAATGGTGCCTGGACTAGCAGGCCACACAAATACTATTCTGTGGGATCCAGTCTTGTCAGGTTATAAAAAAAGGGATGGGGAAACTGGGGGACTCCAGAAGTTACTGGAGTCCGGCTTGTAGCAGCTTCAGCCAATCTAGCCAGTAATGAGAGATTATGGGAAATGTAGTTCATCAACATCTGGAGAATCTTTATGTCTAGGTATGCCTTACATGATATGTGGTCTTACTCATGCATGTTTACTCAGAGGTTAGTCCTTCTGAGTTCAGAGATGCTTACTCCCTAGTAAGTGGACACAAAACTCTTAACTGTGTGTAGGCTTGCACCCTGAGACTTCTTGAGTTTCGTGCAAAGGACTGGGATGTTTACATTAATGGTTTATCAGATGACGTCACTGTTAAAGTGAAATAACGTGAACTTCCCGAAAGTAAAAAGCTGCCGTTTTTCTCTGCTTTACCTTTGCTTTAACTTCGCATTATTTCACTTTGTCATTTTGTGTGATAAACTTCCTTTTTATTTATTTGTAGATCTACTGAAGTATTAAATCTACTGTAAGGTCGACTGTTCAATTAAAATTAGACCAAACACATAACATACACTGTACTTCCCATTTTGGAAAGTGATTGCATCCTTTAAAGAGAATTAGAAGTTTGTGCTTCTGTGAATATGCCAGATTCTCTTCTTGTTATTATAGTGTTCTTCCTTGTATTTTGTCTTGTTGATATTGCTTTGGTCCTTTGTTACGACACAATGAATGTCATTTTCTGTGTTGCTAACCAGGCTCCCTCTGCTGTTTGCATCAATTATTCTCTAAAAGATTCCTCTGAGGCATGATGCACAATCATACTTTGAGCCGGATGACTTCTCCACCTCTCACCCCCACGTCTATGGAACAACAATGGTGATAGATCACAGCTTGGTGACAGAAGACATGCACTGTTTGCAGAAGATCCCAGATTCAGCTCCTGACATCTCCAGTTTACAGGATTTTGGATAACAGGGATAAAAAGGACCCTTCCAAGCATGAGTCCTCAGAAAGCTGCTGTCAGAAACAATGACCTTAGATACTTTATTCAGTCTTTGCATTAAAACTGGTTCATCTCACATCCTACTGTGTTTTCAAAAAATATTAATAATTTAATATACCCCTGTGTTGTTGTCATTTTTGTGGGGTGCTATTCAAAGAGCTACCCAGCTCTTTATCTATTTAGCTTCATCAATGATGCATCACAGGCCTTATCAGAACTTAGAAACTTTACACTTTTTACCACAGCTTCCATAATCCTCTGAAAGCATGGCTGATGTGAGATTTTGTGAGGGTTACCCCAACAAAATAATGTTTCAAAGTTCTTATCCTTTCAGGATTCCTGTAAATTATATTGATTGAGTTGGTACAGTTTTGAGAACACTGGCAAGGTGTTTAGGTAGGTTCATATGGCCACTTGCTCATTAGATCCTTAAAACATAAGAATATAAGAAGAGGCATGTTGGATCAGACCAATGGCTTCTCTAGACCAATACTGGGCTCACATAATGACTGATCGGTTGTCTACGGGAAGCTAATAAGCATGACAAGAGCATTTCCCAGCAACTGGGTATACCAAAGCAGATTGCCTCTTGATACTGCCAGTGATATATATCCACATTGTATAACAGCCATTGAATGCTCCAGCCTCCATGATTGCAATTCCACCATTTAACTATGCATTGTATGAAGAACTATTTCTTTTTATCTTTTCTAACTCTCCCACTATTTGATATCACTTGATGACTATGTGAATAATATGTGAAAAGCAGAAAGACTTCTCTTTACAGTCTTTGTATCATCCATAATTTATACACCACTCTGTGTGTGTGTTTATGTATGTGTCTCCCATATGTTGCAGTTTTTCCCCAGAGGTTGAGTGCTGCAGTCATTTGATCATTTTAGTTGCCTTTCTCTATAACCTTTCTAGCTGTACAATCTTTAAAACAAAAACAGTGTGATGACCAGTCTTGCATACAATATAGCAGATGTGCTTGCAACATGGAATTGTGTTAAGACAGCATGATATTGATAATTTTATTTTCAGTTCCCTTTCTAACTGTGCCCAATGTGAAACTTGCCTTTTTTTTTTACAGCAGTCACACACTGGGTCAGTATTTTCACTGCACCTTTTATAACAATGCTACAATCCTTTTCTTGTTCGGTTGCTCCCAGGCAGGGCTGGCTCTAGGTATTTGGCTACCCAAGGTGAGAAATATTTTGGCACCCCCTGTCGCCCCTCATAAATATTTTCACCCCTTGATTTCCGCTGTTTCGTTTGTTAAAGCTAAACATAACATAAAACTTAGGTTCCAGTCTCTCGTCATAGTATTGAGAATTAGTCAAGAAGACAAAAAAATATACAAAAAAGCCGCTGCACCACCCCTAAATTTTGCCACCCTAGGTGGCTGCCTAGTTCGCCTATATGGATGAGCTGGCCCTGCTCCCAGGTCAGGTCCCAACAGTATGCATATTGGGAATTTCTCTCCTAATATGTATCTTTGTACACTTGGCTTCCATTGAATTTGCTGTGTCATTTTATTGCCCATTTCCCCATTTTCCAGAGCTCTTTTTGGTGCTCCTTACAGTCCATTTTTGCTTTCATCACTTTGAATAACTTTAGGCCAGCTTTGATGCATAGACTGAGCTGAGCTGTTTAACTGTCTATAATCATCACTGATGCTTTAATTACATACTGTGGAGACTGTAATACTTTAGTGATGTATGGATTATTTGTTTAGTTTAGTCTGGTATTGGCAATTTTAGTTTTGTATGTTTCAACATTGCTGCAAGTCACACTGAGTCTTTTTCAAAAATATTTATTGATATTATTTACTTATTTAGAATATTTATACCGTGCTCTTCAGCCAAACAATTGGTTTGACAGTTCCCTGCTCTCAGGCTTGCAATCTAAAGAAGACATGAAACAAGGAAAAGGGAATGTCACTGGGAGAGAGGATTGTTGTCATGTGCCTTCAAGCTGTTTCTGACTTACGACAACCCTAAGGCGAACTGGGAATCGAACCCTGATCTCCAGAGCACTCAAACCAGTATGTCATGCTGGCTTGGGAGAGAGGATTAAGTCTGGCCAATACTGCTGTTCTGTCCCTGAAAGGTTACAGCAATGATGAAAAAAGACACTTACGAATTTTAATAATTATGAATACTAACCAATACTAATAGTAATGATATAATAAATCATTGCTAACCCCCATATTTCATTTGGGAGTTGTGACAGTGAGAAAGAGAAAAGAGGCGAGCTTACTGCTCACTCGTTAAATTCATGGCAAAGGTGGAATTCAAGCCAGGAATTTTCCTGATTCATGCCTTGGTGCATGAGCCACCCTGAACAGGAATGTTTCTGTAGGAACTGTCTTTAATTTATAGGCTGAAGTGTACCTTTCAATTTTTTGTAAACTTGAGAAATTGCACTCAAAGTTGGGGGGGGGGGAACCTGCCATTTTGAAGCCACTGTTGACCTTAACAGGGCGATTACTTAATTAGCTCAAAGGAGTGGCAAGAAGGCTTTTGGTATTTTTTAAAACAGAGATCTTTTAACCTTTTAATACCAAGTCTGAACACTAGAACTCCACAGTAAAAGGTCCAAATGTAATTTTATTGATACAGCAAAGGGGTTGCAATATTCACACAAAATCACATGCACATATAAGAGCTAATGAAATAAAGGTAGATTAAACTGGATGGAGATGTTGCAAATGCTTACTTGGATCCAGAATTTACGATTCCAAATCAGAGGGAAGATTCAGATGAACTCTAGAGTGCTACCAGGAACGTGAAGAGGATACCAACTCAGAGAAATTTTAGATGAAATCCAACAGCATGACTCCCTGACTTCACCCAAAACCTAAGACAAAGAGCAAAATAGCTCCTTTCATACTTTTGGGGGGCAAATCCTTAGAAATTAGAGACAGAATTTTCCATGAAGAGGAAAGAAATGAACCAAGGGAATAAAATGTAATCATCGTAAACAATGGAGTTTAGCAGACAAGGGAAATTGGAAGTATAATCCAATGGCAATTCGAACACAATCACGGGCTTTAACGTTATTGCATGATAGACTACCACACGCAATTTTGGGCAATGGGAAGCTATTTTTGGGCAATGGGAAGTCAGTTCAAATGCAATTCGAATTCACGTAAATTTTCTGAACTAGCAATTTCATGTGAATGCGTTCTGGCCCCACTTTCTTTTCATTCAAAATTAAGAGAAATTCCTCCCGTGTGATAAACTCCAAAGAGGTGGCAAATCCATATGGCCTGTCTCTTTGATTTCCAGATGGCTGACAAGTGCCAAAGCCATATATGCATCTAATATCGAAAGAACAAATATGAATTTCAAAGGATAGCTTTCTGCCAAGGTGACTTTAGCAGTTCCTGGCTGACTTGCATTGGGACACTTTTTCTAGGTATCCCTTCTAGCATGGAGTTTGATATCAAAGTTCAAACAGGCAAAGGGGGCTATAAGGATAATAGCATCCCCTCAAAACATAAATATGGAGGGCCAGTGGAGGATTTATAGTTTCTAAATTATACTGCCCCACAACGTTTAACAGCTAGGTTAGGAAAAAAGAGTTTTTCTAGAAGGACCTCACCCTGTTTTAGATGCCAGCCTTTCCACTTCTTTCCCCTCATCATCTCCCACTTTTGCACTTCCCCTCAGTCTAATGTCTCTGAGCCCGAAGCACTAATTCTTTGTATAATGTGAGCTGGCTTTGACTAACATTTGTGGTAAAGCAGCCTATCAGTTAAACTAGACTTTAATCTACCATTGTTATTATCTCTGTTGTCCCATTTCCCTCTCATTCTCAACACGTCACTCTCCCTGTCCCACATCCCAGTTTCTCTGAATGGGACAGAAGCTGAAGAAATAAGACTGAGCTGGATAAGATAGTTTCTAGATGTGAAGGCTTCGTAAAAGTGTTGCACTCTTTGCCTGGCTTTACTGAGTTGGAAGGAACATTGATGTATTGCTTTCTCCTTTCCTATCAAACCTAGTTTGTAGCATTGATCTGTCTGTGATATGCTTAGAGCCTGTCAAAGTGACAGAATGCTAAGAAGTTATTTCCCCCCCAATCAGACTGAGGGCTATCACTTAGACAAAGAGGATAAAATAGAACAAAAAATACAATATACAGGACACCGGCCCCGACTGTACAATTCAATGCAGTAGAGCAATTCTATGATGTAAATATGCTATGGGACTGATGTGTCCAGGACATTTTGTCTGGCAGGGACTATGGCACCACCTGCCACCCCACATCCCCAGCTTGACTTTAGCTAGAGTCCTCACAGTATTTGGCAAGGGATAGATTTTCCCAGCAAAAGGATATTGTTGTGAGCTATTCCTATCATCATTCAAACTTATTTGGAGGTGGCACTCATACAGCATAGAGACAGATAGATATGGATGTATTTTTGGACCTTCCTTGGCCGTGCAGCTATTGGTAACTGTCAAGAAGATGGGTGTCTGCACTTCACTTGTTATCACTACATCTTTACTGTCACTATTTTAACAACATTTCTCTGGAATCTTGGACTCTTCAACAAAAGCCTTGTGATCACAAACTCTTCTTAGCTGAGGTGCATCTTGTTCCATTCCCCAATTTTGCACTATAGCCACACCAGTGGGTGAAAATGCCCAAATCTAAATGCCATGACAAACCCCAAAATTGATCAGGATAGTTTGTGACATGAAATCTGTATAACAGCTTGGGTCATCTTGCAAATGACAAGTTGTAACACTAGAAAACATCATAAACACTCATTTGATACAATGGTGCAGCTAAGCTGTAATGTTACAAATTATTTGGAACAATGCCACTGATTTCCATAGGCATGCAGTTTTAGGTTAGCAAACAGCACAGTTCTGTGATCCATGTGTTCCATTTCGGCAAAGAGAGTAAGGATATGTCAAGTTGTTTTCAAAACTATTCTTCTATCAAGTGCTGTATTTATTGTGTATGGTCTTGTGCTGTTCACCGAGTCTCAGGAAAACATTTAAGGTGCCCTCCCCATGGATTGTGCTGATTTTCCATTGGTATTTCAAAGCTGTATTAGATGTGTAGCATGGTGATTCAGAATATTGGACAACTACAGAGACAATCCATACAACTTCCAACTGCCTCTGGATAATTTGAAGCAAACTGGGCTGGCAATAATTTATTCCCAACACTTCTAAAGTAGCACATATTAGACTCTGCATTGCTTATATCAGCAGACAGGTCTGTCTACCTTCAGTTAATCCAGTGGTGGTGAACATGTGGGCCTCCAGAAGTATTAGAACAATTTCTATGACTCCTTGCAATTGACCCTTCTAAATGGAGCAGATGGGAGTTGTAAGCCAAATGACATAAATGACTACATGTTGCCTACCTTTGAGGGATCAGTAATCCTTCTTCAAACCATCTACATTAGCAGTCATAAATCAGTCATATATTATTTGAGCTGCTATTTCCACTTGCCTGCCCTAAACCAACAGTCAAGTCATCTTCTTCAGATGCTAGCCTTGAATTTTAGCATTACAAGGGAGAGAAACTATATATTTAATTCTCTCCACAACATACAGCTAGCCTTCCATATCCACAGATTCTTTATCCACGGATTCAACCATCCACAGCTTGAAAATAGTCAAAATATTTACAAATTCCAAAAAACAAACCTTGATTTTTCTGTTTTATGTAACACACAATGTTTTACTAGGCCATTGTATATAATGAGGTTTGAGCTTCCATGGATTGTAGTATCCACTGGGGGGTGTGTGTCTTGGAACCAAACCCCAGGGGATAACAAGGGTCCACTATATCTATATCAAGGATGCTTTGATTGTGATTTCCTGCATGGCAGGGGGTTGGACTGGATGGCCCTTGTGGTTTTCCAATTCTATGATTCTATAGAATTCCAGGCACAATACAAGGTGTTGGTTATCACCTATAAAGCTCTACATGGCTTGGGCCCGAGTTACTTGAGGGACCACATCTCCCCATATGATCCACTTAGAACATCTGGTAAGAATTTATTGGAAGCACCATCTTCCAAATATTTATTTATTTTATTTATTTAGGTATTTATATCCCGCCCTTCAGCCCTAATGGCTCTCAGAGCGGCTTACAATTATTATTTTTAATCAGACAGTTCCCTGCTCTCAGGCTTACAATCTAAAAGACATGAAACAAAAGGAGAAGGGAATGGTGGAGGGAAAGGGGATGAGGTCCAGTGGTTCTTCTCTCCCTCTGAGGCCTGGACCAAGGCAGAGGGATTGGAGGGAGGGCTCTTCCTTCTTCTAGGCTAGTCCTGATGGAGCTGGACCTGCCTGGTGAACTCCCTCTCAGGCCGGCGGATGCAAGGGCGTAGCCGGGGGGGGGTTTGGGGGTCCGGACCCCTCCCTTCAGGCCCTGGGGGCGTTCAAGCTCCTTCCTCCCCCCTCCTCCCTTCCATCAAAACCACAGAGAACTCGGAGAGGGAAAAGACAAAACAAAAGTTGCAGGCTCAGAGAGAGAGAGAGAGAGAGAGAGAGGAGGGGGTCCTTGTGATTTCTTTTTCTTTTGTTTCTATCGGAGTCCAGCTTCCACTCCTCTTCCCCCCTCCTCCCTTGTGCTTTTGCCAAAATAAAAGTACCTGTGTTGCCAGTCTGGTGACTTTCACACCAAAATGGGTACTTTTCAGAGCCTTTGATGTGATTTTGGTAATTGGTTTTAATGGTAATTTTGAGAGTTGAAATAAGTATTTGGTGAGATGTGGGGGGGGGGATTTGGTGAGTTTTGGCCAAACGTTTGGGGAATTATCTTCGAGGCTTCTTGGCAACACTGGTAGGACGAAGAAGGGAAGGAAGGGGAAAAAGGAAGGAAGAATGAGAGGGAGGGAGGGAGGGAGGGAGAACTGAAGAAAAGAAGGAAAAGAAAGAGAGGAAGAGAAAGGGGAGAAAGGAAGAAAGAAAAAGGAAGGAAGCTTCTAAAAGGAAATATAAAAGAAAAAAAAGGTGACTTCTAACTTTACTTTCAGCAGTTATATCCATATACAATATAGTAAAATAATAATAATAATAATAATAATAATTTGTTTTATTTATATACCGCTATTCCAAAGATCATAGCGGTGAACAGCAAGTAAGCTAATTAGCAAGTACGCTAATTTGCCCCCAACAGTTTGGGTACTCATTTTAGCGACCTTGGAAGGATGCAAGCCTGAGTCGAGCTTGGGCCCTTTTGCTGGTCTTGAACTAGCAACCTTGTGGTTTTGAGTGAATGGCTGCAGTACAGGCATTTAACCACTGCGCCACCAGGGATAATACTGTAATATCCCTTACCCAAAATGCTGAGGACTAGATGTATTTTGGATTTTGGAGTTTTTCAGAGTTTGCTATATTTATATATGTCTAATGGGATATAATGGGAGATGGGATCCATGTATGTCTCATATGCATCTCACAGACATAGACTGAAGGTAATTTAATACACAATATTTTCAAAATAATGTTGTGCTTCTGTAGACTGAGCAGTCAGCAAAACCCTGAGACCACTATTCCTTGTATAATTCAATAATTCAGTAATTGATCTAAACCTTCAGGATTCCCAGGTTTCCTTTTCTTGGGGTCAGCCCAGATGCTCTCGTGGTCAGTTTTGGATATTGGAATAATTTAGGTTTCAGAAGTCCAGAGAAAGGAGACTCAGACTCTACTCTGGACATTTCTCCTGAGAATGGACTCAGGTTTTCAAAAACAGTCATTTCTGGATTTTTGCAACAACAAAAAAGAATAGAGTCTGTGATGCAAAAAGGCAAGAAGCTTCCTTCCAGCCTTGTTTTTTCTCTTTTTAAAAAGACAAATAGAATAAAATAGTTAGCTGGCCCCTTTTTATCATGTCAATGGGGATGCTTTGACTGAGAGTTCCTGCATGGCAGAATGGGGTTGGACTGGATGGCCCTTCTTGGGGTCTCTTCCAACTCTATGATTTTATGATTAATTAATTAATATATGGAATCAATCTAAGATGATGAATTGGGGCTGTGGAGTCCTATGGCCCTGCTCCAGGCAATGCTAGACTGCAGGCCCCATCATCCAGCATCACCACAGACTGCTGGGAACTGCAAAATGGTGGCACTTAGTCTTGACCCCCCCCTTCCCAAAATCCTGGCTACGTCCCTGGTGGATGGCAGTTATGGAAGGCAGAGTCTCCTTCCTCTCAGGCTGGCGGATGGCAGTTATGTCATATAAATATGTCTCCTCATCTCAAAAGGCCTCTACAATAATGGTCCCAAGGTTGTGGAATAGTCTTCCTGATGAGCTCCATCTCACGACCCCCTTGGAAACATTTAAAAAGAGACTTAAAACCGTGCTCTTTCACCAAGCTCCCCCCCCCTCCAAGGAGTGATAACCAATCTGCCTGTCTGACAATGATATTCTGCCCTTGCCCCTGGGTGTTTGATGGTTTGATAAGTTATTGATGTTATATTTATTATTTGTATTTTATAAGATTGTTGTATGTATTCTGATTTTAGTAGCCTGTAACCCCGCTTCGATCCATCGGGAGAGGCGGGGAAACACAAATAAAATTTTATTACTATATTATTATTATATTATATCTCTGTCATGTCTCCCTTGTTGGGGCTGGTATGCATACACCAAAAGTTAAGTGTTGGTAACTTTGCAGTTAAATGTACTAAAATATAATGTGATTGGATGACCCCAACTGAGTGCTGTACACCTGGTTTGGACTACAACTCCCATGAGTCCCAACCGACATGGAAAATGATGGGAACCAACATTCAAAACATTTGGAGGACACTAGGTTGCAAAAGACTGCTATAATTTAAGGAAAAATGGACTGTAGTTCATGGCATTAAATACTTTCTTACTTTCTGTTTTGATTTCAGTCATTCCTTCAAATATTGACCCATGTTTTTCTTAAACACTGTTTTTTGTGAGCATTTCTTTAGGTGTTTCTTTGTCATTTGTGGTTACACAAGGCCTCTGCTAGGGATAGTCAGTTCCACTGTGCAATGCATTATCTGAAGTGAAGAGCAATGTACTATGAAGAGGCTCAGAGAAAGCTCTAAGAACATAAACGTGTTTGCGGGAGACAAGAGCAATATACAGTGTTACCCCGGGATACAAATGCGCCGCCTTACGAAATTTCCGGGTTACGAAAAAATCCAATTGAAAAAAACTGTTCCGGGTTACGAAGGTTATTTTGGGTTACGAAAGAAATTTTGGTGCTTTTCGGCGCTTTTTCGCACCAAATCGCGGCTTTTCCCCATTAGCGCCTATGGGGTTTCGGCTTGCGAAAGCCTTTCGGGTTACGAAAGCGGCGGTGGAACGAATTATTTTCGTAACCCGGGGTAACACTGTATGTCGTATTCACAGCAGGCGTGGTGAATTATGTGGTGGTGTCACCCCACACTTCTGAATGGAAAGCTGAACATGGAACACAGTTGCAACAATGAAAACAAAAACTGTATTCACCGTTCTTTCACAGTGGGAGTGAAATCCCCCAGCCCTAGGGCCACATGAGGCCTTCAGCTTTTTCCTGAGCTCCCCTGTAGCTAGCAAGAACCCATTCACTTTTCTTGTGGCTCCGCTAGAGCAGCTCCTCCTTGGCTTCCAGGGTTGCCTTCCTCCCCTTGTTAGTAGAAGTAGATACACAGCAATTTCAGTGAAGACTTCTGGGGAATGGGAGAGGATGATGTGTGGAAGTATGTATGCTGTGATACCTGTAAGTACATGTGTAGGCAACTACTGGCTCCCTCAAACCAACACCAAAGTAGGTTCTTGGGGCAAAAAAAGTTGTGCACTGATGCATTTTAGCACAGTAAACAGTTCCCTCTGGCATGTGACTATGAGTGCTTTGAATTAGTGGTTAGTAGTGCAGTAATTTAGTGAATATTGCAGCTTAGTAATGAATGTAAGTTGCTGTTTGTTATTATTTGCCATCAAGTTGACTTTGACTGACGGCAACCCTATGAACAAGAGCCCCAGTCATCAACTGCCCTGCTCAGTTTTTGCAACCCAGAGCCATGGCTTCTTTGATTGAATCCCTCTTTAGTTCAGCTTTTTCTATTGACTTCCACTTTACCAAGTGTTATTGTCTTTCCCAATGACATATGTCATCTCATAATCTATGTCCATTGTACAACAGCTTCAAGTTTAGTCATCTTGGCCCTCAAAGTGAGAGTTCAGGCCTAATTTGCTCTTGTAGTACGCATTCAACTTGTTTCTGATTCTTGGGCCCGTTACAGATCGCCCAAAAGGGGCGGTCTCAGGCCGCTGCTGGTTGCAGCGTGGAGGAGCCGCAGCAGCCAAACCGCACGACTCCTCCGCGCTGCAAAAAAGGAGCGCGAAAATCGCGCTCCTTCCGGCAATCCGGAAGAGACGTCGCAAGTGCCAAAGCGCGCACTTGCGACGTCTCTTCTGGGTTGGGATGTGCGGACGCAGAGCGTCCGCTACGTCAAGATGGCGGCACCCATCTGTATAGGGCGTCGCTATCTTGACGTATCGGTTACGCGCGAGGGGCAAGGTGCGTCCGGAAGCGTCGCCCCTCGCGCATAATCACGGTGCAAGGACGGCGCCTCTTAGGCCCGTCTGTAACGGGCCATAGTGAACTTGAGGTGAACCTATCATGGTTTTTTGGTAACATTTGTTCAGAAGGGTTTGCTCTGGGACCCACAGATTTGCTTTAAGGACCCTTTAGTTATAGTTTTGGTAGTCCATGAGTGTATGTATGTATGTTTATATTCTGTTGGGGTGTGAGTATAATAGCAAAAAATGACAGCAGAGGTTTGAGGAAATTTAACAAAACTTTACTTAACAGAAGTCTCAAAAAATTGAAGCAAAAACAATATGAATGGCATAGTACAAAGTCCTGATAGCAGCATGCATACATTACCATGAGGACAGCATGGAGAGCAGGATTCAATGAATGCTCCCAAGACCCAGTAGATACACCAGGCAATTATACCTTTCTAATTAATTAACACAATCACCTGGTTTACTTGGCTCATTACCATGGTCTACACCTGTCTGCTCACTAGATTCTCATCCAGTCACAACTTAGTACCTGGACATATTCTGCCTTATATCATGGAATCTTAGGGTAGAGTACAAGTACAGTCACTTTAAACAATTTTGAAAATACAGAATTTAAAACAAAAATAATGTAAATAGGTTGAAAACATATTAAACAACTCAACATGTTACAGCAATTCCAAAACGATATACAGTATATGTACTTTTTGGGGGAAATCAATTAGGCCTCTAAGTTTTAATAAAAAGATAATAAATAAATAAATAAATAAATAAATAAATAAATAAATAAATAAATAAGTTTACAATTATCCCATCAATCCAAAAACATTGTAGGGGTATGGATAGATACATTGTCCATGAAACAAAACAACCATCCCTCCCTCCAAATCCAAAATCCATTCTGTAGTAATACCTTTATTGGGTCAATAAAAAACAAAACAAAATATATTACACTAGCTTTTGAAGTTTTACAGGCTTCCTCGTCATGTTTTTATTCATTGTGCATCACCTTTGGACATCGGTGGGTTGAAAGGCACTCAACAGATGCCTTAAATAAATACATAAATAAATGCATACAGGCAGAGATGGTAAAATAGCATCTGGAGGGAGACAATCTTGTGTTCAGCATACCTTCCAACTGGCCCATTTTGGCAGGGGCCAAAATTAATCCCATTTTTTCAGCTGCTTTTAAAATGTCCCAATTTCTCTCTCGTCTTCCCAGTTTCCCCCTTTGTCCTCAGTTGTTGCAAACTGAGATCAAACTGTAAAGGTAGTTTGCACTCGATTAATTCAGCGGTGGATAAGGAATAGAACTTTGCCCTTCCTAGTAGGCTCAGGCAAAAGCAAATGACATTAATAACCTTTGCCATCCTGACTGTGCTTGGTTACACATCCTGATTTTCTTCAGTGAAATGTTGGAGGGTATGGGTCAAGTCTCTCAATGTTTTGCTGGCAGATGTTTTAGGAAGTGCCTAAAACTGAGTCCTCTTCCCATGGCCATAAACCGAAGGGGGATAAAGGCTAATAAAACAGAGGTAGTAAATTGACTAGTCCACTCATTTTAAAAGCTTGGGAGCACTGGAAAGTGATTATGTAAAGTGCCGTGCAAAACTTATGGCATTATATAAATATACTTTAACAACAACAACAACAACAACAACAACATGCAGCCTGCCACTCTTCCAAGATTCTGTCCTTTCTTCCAGCAGTCCTTTGCTGTCCCTCCTTCTCTGCTGACTGTAGTAACTGTACTTTTATGGAGTGTCCCATAGCAGTCAGTCCCATAGTTCTGGCACTTCTCATGAGAAAGAGGGTCTATCCACACTGCAGAGTTAAAACAGTTTGACATCACTTTCACTGCCATGATTCTATCCTAAAGAATCCTGGGATTTGTTGTTTGGTGAGCTCTCAAATTACCAATCCCAGGAATTTGTAGGATAGAGTCATAGCAGTTAGAGTGGTGTCAAACTGCTTTAATTCTGCAATGTGGATACACCCAAAGAAGACAAACAAAAGAGACATAGGTTAAAGGCTAACAACAGGGAATGTTTGAGATGCAGCCATGGAACCCACTGGGTGACCTTGGGCAAGTCACCACACTCTCAGCCTTCTGAGTGTCATTGTTGTTGTTAGCTGCCTTTGAGTTGGTTCCAACTCATGGCGACACCGTGGATGAGACATCTTCAAGAATCTTCCACTGCCCTGACCAGATCCTGCAAGCCCTTGCTCACAACCCCCCTGACTGAGTCTATCCATTAGGTTTGTGGTCTTCCTCCCTTTCTTCTACCCTTTACCTTTCCTAGCTTTATTGTTTTTTTCTAGTGATCCGTGCCTTCTCATTATGTGGCCAAAGTACGATAGTCTCAACTTGATCATCTTTGCTTCCCAGGAGAGCCCTAGTCTGATCTGTTCAATAACCCATTTGTTTGTCTTCTTGGCTGTCCATGGAGTATATCACACGGAGCTTTTTGAAGATTTTCCAGCTCAGTTCCGACGTGACTGCGGGTCTAATGATGTGCATTCATGTCGTAAAGTGAATTTGTTATAAGACACCATTCCTTTCTATGAGAGCTCCTTACGAGGTGCTTCCACAGCGATTCCAAAGTGACTCCTTATTTTGCTGAAACTGTAAAAAAAGTGACTTCACAGAATTCACTTCCAGGCTCACTTGGATTGCACTGTGAATTGATCTGGTGGAAAAGCACTCTGATGTCACCCCCCTTGGCCCCCTACGTCCTGCTCCGTCATCCCCCTCCTCCCCCTTCATGCCATCTCCTCCTCTCTGCCAACCAGCCGATCCCATCATGCCCTGTGTTCCCTGCGTCCTCCTACACCCTGATCTGCTCTTCTCCTTCACCCTGCCACCTATCCCATCATCCCCTGAGTCCTGCTAGACCCCGATCTGCTCCCCTCCTTCACCCTGACGCCTATTCCACCATACCCTGCATCCTCCTAGCTAAGGAGGGGACAGGGAAGGAGGGCAGCATCCAGAGCCCCACTGAGCATGTGCAAGGGTGCCGATTCAAATCGTTGAACCCTCAAAGTATGCTCTGGTGTGGTAATACAATGTGCAGCCCCTCTGCTTTGCTTGAATCCACATCATGTGACTTGCTTGGAATAGAACGGACTTCACTTCCCCCTCACGTCGGAAGGGCAACAGAAAGGCAACCAGGTGTGGTAAAACATCACGTTTTAACCTTAATTCACGTTGCTAGACAGGAGTGACTCTGGATCTGGTGTGAAAAAACATCACGCTTTGCATTGCTAGAACAGGAGTGACTGCGGATCTGAGCTGCAAACCTCCCCACGTGTGATAAGGTCCCATGGTATCCTAAGTACTCTTCTCCAGCACCACATTTCAAATGAGTTGATTTTCTTTCTGTCTGCTTTCTTCACTATCCAACTCTTGCATCCATACATGGTAATTGGGAATACAATGGCCTGGACGATTCTGACTGTGGTGCTCAGTTGTATGTCTTTGCTCTTCAGTATCTTTTCCAGTTCTCTCATACTGTAGCTGCCCTTCCCATTCCTAGTCTTAATTCTTGACTGCAGTCTCCATTCTGGTCAGTGTTTGACCCTAGATATGGGAATTCTTTAACTACAGTGCGCCCTTTTTTACGCAGGGGATCTGTTCCAAACCCCCACACACACGTAAAAAAAGTGTGTATGCTTGAGCCCCATTGAAATTATTAATCTAAATGGGATGTGCCGCCCATTGAGCCCTGCGCGGCTTTCAGCGTATGACGTGGGCACACTGTATTTCAATTTCCTCATTGTCTAGATTGAATTTGTGTATTTCTTCTGTGGTCATTATTTTTGTCTTCTTTATGTTCAGCATCAGAACTGCCTTTGCAGTTTCATCTTTGACCTTCCTTATTAACTGAATTCTTGAATGTCTTCTGCATCTTAGGGTCTCCATAAATCAGAAATGATATGCAGGCACACAAGAACAACTGGAACGGTGAGTGAAAAATCCACAGTAAGGGCAGCAGATGGCACTGTCGGCTTGGTTGAAGCTCACACAGGACATATGGTCAGGGAGGCCTTGTCCCTTTGTGTCCTCCATCAGAGTGCAAACAGGAAGGGAGGGAGAACAGCCTTTCCTTGCTTCCTTTAGTTCAACATTGTTTTGCAACCTGAGTTTTCCTTCTAGAGGGTGTGTGTCAACCCAACACTTTTACAAGCTGTAAAATGATATAGTTATTTTCTTCAGATATGTTCTTATCTCTTGCCAGAAATGTACAAACAGAAAGGGAGACGCAATCTAGCAGCATCTGTAAGACTATCAGATTTAATTTAGCGAGAGCTTTTGTGGATTTCAGCCCACTTTTTAAGATGCACTTCTTCACTGTATCTGAAGAAGTCAAATAAAACCTATAAAAATTCATGCATAAATACAGCGGGCCCTTGATATACTCAGGGGATCTGTTCCGGACCCCCCCCCCAGTATACCAAAATCCGTGTGTGCTGAAGTCCCATTTGTTCCCAATGGTGGCGCACGTGCCATTGGGAACAAAAGTCCCTGGCCTCCTTTCCCCTCCTCCCTTCCCCCCTCCCTCCCTCTTACTTACCTTTTGGGCCGAGTGCTGGTGCTGGAGGCCTGGGAAGCCTCCGGCGTGGCTGCTTGGCCTCCTCGCTGCCGCCGCGGGAAAAGCCAGCAGAGCCACTGTGGAGGCCTTCAAGACCTCAATGCCTCCACCACCATGGAAGGGCTGGATACCCGTGTTGGAAGCCAAGAGGCCCCCAGCACCAACATGCGGCCCTTCCGTGGTGGTGGCGGTGGTGGTGAGGAGGCCGGGTGACGGTGTGGGAGGCCTTGAAGGCCTCTGGCGCTGCTGCATTCCGCGCCTCCTCTTTGGAGCGCAGCAGCACCAGAGGCCTTGAAGGCCTCCCGCACCATCACCCGGCCTCCTTGTCGCTGCCGCCGCCACCGCAGAAGGGCTGCCTGTCGATGCTGGGGGCCTCTTAGCCTCCAACACTGGTATCCGGCCCTTCCGCTGCAGCAGTGAGGAGGCCGAGGCTTGGCCTCCACCGTTGCCGCCATCCGGCTTTTCCCGTGGCAGCGGTGAGGCCAAGAAGTCATGCTGGAGGCCTTCAAGGTAAGTAAGAGGGAGGGAAGGGAGGCAGGGAGGCAGGGAGGGAAGCAAGGAGAGGAGGGGAGGAGAAGGAAGTTGTCCCCAATGGCGGCACGCATGCACGCGCACAACCATTGGGGATAACTTCCCGGTTTGCCATCCGCAGTTGCTCAAATCCACAGATGGCAAATCCGCGTATAAGAAGGGCTGACTGTAAATTTGTCAGGCTGCATCTGCACAGCAGAAATAATGCACTTTGACACCACTTTAACTGCCATGGCTCCATCCTAAGGAATTCTGGGATTTGTAGTTTTGCGAGATATTGTATTTACCCTTCTTTGTCAGAGAGCCTGGGTGCCATAACAAACTACAAATCCCAGAATTCCATAAAATGGAACCATGGCAATTCAAGTGTTGTCAGTCTGAATTATGACTGTAGTGTAGATGCAGCCTTAAACATGCTGCTAGATTCTTTCTCTTCCACTCATCCTAATTCTAAGCAAAACAGACTAACACAGCTTACTCTTTGAAAGTAATCCAGTCGTTTCCAAACATTGGTCTTTGGGAATACCTGACTGGCTTTTAGGGAAAGATTCAAAATATATTGCAATGCGAAGTCAATGGCTTTCACGGCCAGCATCCATAGTTTTTTGTGGGTTTTTCAGGCTATATGGCCATGTTCTGGAAGAGTTTATTCCTGACGTTTCACCAACATCTCTCGCTAGCATCTTCAGAGAATATTGCAATGCTTTTCTGAATTTTTTTTAAAATCTATAGGCATATGTATGTTCCTGTGCTGCTCCCCCGTCCGACACCAGTCAATTAATAGTATTGTGAAGGTAGAAGATACTAGCACATGGGTTATGTGGCAGCCTTTTGCTGTTCCTCCAAGCTAGAAGACAGGATTGGGGTGATGACTGAGTGACTGCAGTAGCAACAAACAGAGCAGAACAGTTGGAGCAGAGGCAGGGAACGATTAAGGCTAGCTGATTGTGATTTGAGGCCATATTTGTCTTTGGGGCAATTAATGCTAACTAGATGCTGTGTGTCTGTGAGTGTGTCTCTCTGTGTGTGCATGTTTAATCAGTGAAGAGCTGGCATAGGCTTAGTTACAGAGATCAGAAAAGTTACATTTTGTTGCAGCGCTATAAAATTAAACAAGCAAAAACTAGATTAAAAATAAATCCTGTAGTAATATCTTTACTGGGCCAACGAAAGGTGTAAAATACTTCTCATAAGTTTTCCCAGCTTCACAGGCTTGATCATCATAAAAAGAAGATTAAAAGAGAGTGGGGGGGGGGACAAAAGAGGAACTAATTTAGACTAAGTAGTTTATTTTTCAGCATGAACTTTTGCGCATGTCAGTCCACTTTGTCAAATGCACGGATGAAGCGATATGAAGGTTTTAAGCATAATTAAACACTTGTGTGAGTGGGAGAGAATGCAGGTTACTAAAAGATGCCAGTTGTAACCCTGCCTATCAAGCAGAGGTGGTGAAATACATACAAAGACACATAGGGGAAAAAAAGGAAATGGTGGTTGGGGTGCTGCTTCTGTGTTTTGCCTTGGATGTTATAGAACATATATGTCAATTAAAAGTGACACACATATCCCAATCAGCTGAGTGGGAACAAAGGCACTTTAGAGACAATAAAATTTGTCTTCTTCATTAGAGATTACAAAAACAGAACAAAAACCTCTTTACAAGACCTATTACAAAAAAAAGTATTCTTTATGCCTGACCAGCCCTTTCTTCCTCTTCACCTGTCTACCTGGAAGGTTTTTAGCAGCATTGGCATTGAGAGGATGGCAAAGTAGGCACTGGGAAGAGAGTTAATTAAGGTAATTAATTAAGCTTGGAAATAATGGGATTCTATTTCAGTTGGTCCTACTGGAACTATGTGTGCTGCCTACAACAGGGAAGGTAAACAGCAGCTAACTACATAATTCCTCACTGAGTATGTGTGAACAGCACAGCAGAGCCAGTAGGAGGGGAAACAGACAATCTTGTCTCACCAGCTACTCCCAGCATGTTAAGAAAAAGCATACATCTATAAATCTGGCCCCAAAAATGTAAACCATATGAAAAAATTAGGCTACTGAAAGAAAAAAAAATCATTTTTTTACATTTTGAAAGAATTTCAAAGAATTTCAAAATGTAAAAAAGCATTATTTTGAAAGTAGTCTCTAGAAGGTTTTTTAAAGTAGCCTCTAGAACATTCTAGATGTTAAGTTTCCTTACAGAAGGCTTATCCCTGCCCTGGTGGCAACAGTGGTTAAATGCCTGTACTGCAGCCATTCACTCAAAACCACAAGGTTGCGAGTTCAAGACCAGCAAAAGGGCCCAAGCTCGACTCAGGCTTGCATCCTTCCGAGGTCGCTAAAATGAGTACCCGACTGTTGGGGGCAAATTAGCTTACTTGCTGTTCACCGCTATGATCTTTGGAATAGCGGTATATAAATAAAACAAATTATTATTATTACCTAGCCTAAGTGTTTCATTCACATGTGCATACTGTTACTTTTGAATAAAATGTTTGCTGAAACATATTGTTTAACTTTCTCTGGTGTAGGAAGTCCTTTTCTACCTCTGCTATCAAATTTTCTGTTAAACAAGTAATGCCCAGGAACACATCTATTTTATTAACTGAGGTGTATTTGTACTTCCTTGTGTGTTTGTATATGCCTTCAGGTTGCCTCTTGTCTTACAGCAATCTGATGAATTTCATAGAGTTTTCTTAGGCAAGGAATACTCAGGAGGTGGTTTTGCCAGTTCCTTCATCTGAAATATAGGCTACAGCACATGGTATTAATTCCATCAAAATACTAACCAGGGCTGACCCTTCTTAGCTTCCAAGATCAGATGGGATCTGATGCCTTTAAGGTATTTAGGACCATACCTCTTTTTATCTGAACTGAAATTTCTGACCATTCAGCTTCAGTGAAAGACCCTGGATTCGTGTATACAGAGTAGAAAGATTCTACATATCTATTTTCTCTGCATCACACATAGCTTTATATATGTCTCTTCTTTTTCCTAAGCTAAACAGTCCCAAAAACTTTGATGAGTGACCAACACAGATACCCTGTCTGAACCCCAAATATATTTCCTCAAATGGATGTTGCTCCAGCGCCTTGATAATTTTGCTTGTCTTTTTCTGTTCCTTACAGTATCAGTTTTTAGGTGCAGTGTTTAGAACTGTACACAGTGTTTCACACGTGGATGTCTTAATGGCCCAGTTCAGAAATATTCAAGTACACTTGTTCCTCCATATTCACTAGGGTTATAGGGAATAAGATCCCCGTGAATATAGGAACACCACAATTAACAAAAACACCATGTTTTACTTCTCTAGGAATCTCTAGGTCCTCCAGTGCAACTCTGTAGTCAATGTCATACAGACACTGACCAAAGTACTTCACTGGAGGAGCTACAAATGGCTAGTAAAATATTCTCTCTAGGAATCTCTAGGTCTTTCAGTGCAACTTTTAGTTAAAGTTCACCATAGAGTTGCACTGGAGGACCTAGATGTTCCTAGAGAGAACGTATTAATCAAATCCGTGAATAATCAAATCTGCAAATATCAAAGCCACAAATATGGAGGGATTAGTGTAAATTCAACTTTACTGAGTACAACTTAATAGAGCCTTAAGAGGGTTGTCATCATTTCAAAGATACCCAGTATAATTGCCCTGAATTCAAGTCTTTTTGCTCTCCTTTTCCAGAGTTCTGGTCAACTTTTCTTAAAGGAGTGGTAACATAATAACAATTAATAAAAGCTATGTTTTTAATAAACAGCCAAGTCAGCCAAATTTAACTACTTTTTCTAGATGTGTTATGGAGCTGTGTAAGGGTAGCATGATAATGGCAGATTTATTTACTTTTTCTAATTATGGCCAACATGGAATTCATCTTTTTTGCAGCAGCTAAACATTGGGTTGACATCTTAATTGCCAAGTCAGCCCCCAACCTCAGTATAATTTTCTTGGTTAGCCATTGCCAGCTCATATATGAAAATGAGACAAAAAATTGTTGCCCCAAAATACTGTACATCACTTTGCAGTTGCTGTTGTTGTGTACCTTCAAGTCACTTCTGACCTATAGCAACTCCAAGGCAAACCTATCATGGGATTTTCTTGGCAAGATTGTTCAGAGGAGGTTTGTCATTGCCTCCCACTGAGGAGGCTGAGAGAGTGTGATTTGCCCAAGGTCACCCAGTGGGTTTAATGACCAAGCTGGGAATCGAACCCTGGTCTCCAGAGTTGTAGTCCAATACTCAAATTACTATGCCACACTGGCTCTTTTTTTGCAGCTGCTTACATTGAATCTCATTGTGCCATTTAACTGTCTGTTCTCCCAATCTGAAGAGATGAATTAGGGATCTTCACAGTACAGCTTTGTTCTCACCACCCTAAATAGTGTTGTAGTGCCATCAGCAAACCTCACCATCTCACTGCTAACCTCCACTCCAGATCAACAAGTTAAAAAGCACAATTCTCAGTACATTTCACAGAAGGATTTCCGTATTCACATTCTTTTCTTGTGACAAGGGAGAACGTATTCCTATGTCGGGCTTCTTACTCTTTAACCAATTGTCAACCCATAGGAGGAATTTTCCTTTTAACCCAGGTCTGCAGAGTTTGCTCCTTGGTGTAGGAATTTATCAAAAGATTATTTGGGAGTTCAAGTAGAAACATATCTACTAGGTCATCCCTATGTTTTTGCTAAAGTGCACCAAAACATCTGAAAAGTTGTAGAATTGCTGCTCTTGCTTGTACTTACTTTCTATAAGAATAAACAAATCAGAATCTTCCTCACAACAAGATCCAGTCCAAAGGAGAAAAGTCCTCATCCTTTGCCCATGTTGGTCTCTTTTACAACTTGTTAACTGCCATCAAGACTTTGATTTATGGTAATCCTATTAATGAGGGACCTCCAAGTCACCCTGTTATCAACAACCCTGCACAGGTCTTACAGACTCAGGGCTGGGCCTTCTCTGATTGAGTCTATTCAGCTATAATGCAATCTTCCTCTAGTTTTACAACTTAATTAACATTATTACAATTCCTGCTTTGGCATTATTGAAGGCAGTTTCCACATTTCCTTTTTCAGTCTAGAAGGACATTGCTGCTGTGGGATGTTACTTACAATTCCCTCAAACCTGTTTTCTCTTCACGCTCTCTTGTTCTGCACTTTTCATTATAACAGGCTCCCTGTTCTAGGAGGTTGTCTTGGACAACCTTCTCCTTTGAAATAAACAAACTTCTATATCCCAAGTAATCATGTACACAATCAGTTTAGTGCTGTATTAAGGCCTTCCCAGCTCTTCTGATTTTCTGTATAATTCTGTTACAGAGGGAGTCTTCAGTGTACATTGGAAATAAAGAACAAACACATAGTGGGATGCAACGCACTGAATGCCCTAGAAACCTCCCTGTTGCATTCCAGAAGTGTATTAATAGTCAGTGAGGTGTGGTAGTTTGAGTGTTGGACTAGAACTCTGGGAGACCAGGGTTTGAATCTCTGCTCAGACAAGGAAATCTACTGGGTACACCTTGAGCAAATCATCCCATCTCAGTCTCTTAAGAGGAAGGCAATGGCAATCCTCCTCCAAGTAAATCTTGCCAAGAAAAAACCTAGGATAGGGTTGCCATAAGTTGGAGTCAACTTCAAGTTGTTATTGTTGTTGTTAGCTGCCCTTGAGTTGCCCTTGACTCATGGAAATCTTGTGTATGAAACATCTCCAAGCCCCCCCCCCCCGCCATCCTCTGCTTAGGTCTTGTAGATCCAGTCCTGTAACCCCCCACCCCCACCCCGATTGACTCTACCCATCTAGCATGCAGTCTTCCTTTCTTTCGGCTGCCCTCTATCTTTCTTACCATTATTGTCTTTTTCAATGATTCATGCTGTTTCATGATGTGGCCAAAGTACAACAACCTCAAGGCACACAATAAAAACAACAAATGTGTTAATGGATGTGGCAGCCTTTGACTATGGCCTAGAAAATTGAGTTACGGCAGGACGTGGCAGCCAGAGTTGTAACCACACTAACCAATCAGAAGCATCTTGACCTGAAACAATTTACCTGTCCCAACTAGAGCAAACCCATTTAGTCAATGGGATTTATGAAAAAATTGGGTCACTAGTCAACATCTCATTCAGTGGATATCTTCCTATTGGTATTACCCAACAGAATCCAGTCCACTTGTTGGCTTGCCTGTTCATTTCTATGATCAGTTCAAAGAGCCGAGCTTTAAAGCCCTAGCTGTGTTTGGAGCCACATAACCACAGAGGGTCTTTTCTCTATTTCAGTCTGCCCATGGTTGAAGATAATTGGGGGAGGCTCTTCTGCAAAGCAGGACTTCAGTGTTGTGGCTTATAACACTGAAATATAATCTATGACTGATGCCTATACCGTTGCTAGTTTGTGTTTGCTGAGGCATTATAATCAGCTCGTTCTGTATGTTTTGTAGGATTTCTTTATTGGCATGCTTATCTTTGTTTCACTACAGTGACATGTTTTTCAAGGTTTATTGGTTTGAATTGGGAAGTGCTGTAGTTCACTGGAAGAGCATGTGCTTTACAAGTCAAAGATCCCAGCCTTGATTGCTGGCATTTCCTTCCAGAGCTGGAAAAAGTGAAGCGCCAGAGAACCACTGCCAGTCAGTGTCAATGATATTAGCCTAGATGGACTGATGGTCTTACTTAGAAGATGACAGCTTTCTGTGTCCCTACTTATTTTTTTGACTGCTTTAATTATATTTGCACTTTTTGCATATTTGTATTTTGACGGCTCTAATTTAATTATATTTGTACACTGTCCAGTACAAATTATTACACTTTTATCACCATCTTCCATGTCCCAAGAGAAAGTGAAGACTGCTCAAAAGAAAACAAGGAGAGCCTTGCTGCTTCAGACTAAAAGCCTATCTAGTTCAGCATCCCTTTCCCACAGTCCTCTAAATAGATACACATCTTGGAAGCCCACAAACAGCACAGCAAGATAATATGAAGGTTTGTGGTTTTAAGTTTCAAAACACACTGCAGAAAGAATCCAGTCTGAGACCACTTCAACTGCTCTGGCTTAGTAATAGGCAATCCTGGGAACTGTAGTTTATTGTGCCACCAGAGCTCTCTGACAGAGAAGGCTCACAAAACTACAGTTCCTAGAATTCCTTAGCCTTGAGCCAGGACAGTTCAAGAGGTCTCAAACTGGATTCTTTCTGCAGTGTGTTTCAGACCTAAGTCTTCTAATCAGAAAGAACTGCCTTGTTATAGAAGACTCTGTAAATATTCACATGCAACAATTGGATATGAAATTGTCACATAGGGAGATCACAGAGGAATTCTTATTTTCTTCACTATACAATATATACACATACACACTGTGAAGGCATAGCCAAATATGGTTTCCTAATATATTTGTACAGAGTGAAAAACACACATACCTGAGAATCATAGGTATGGATTACATAATTTTCCTGACACAGTATATTTTTAGGACACATGACAGGTGAAGCTGCTTTCTTCTGGCAGAGTTTTGTTGAGTCATTTAACATTTTAACTGTTATTTAATATTTCTGAATCCACTCAACAGCTGAGATCCTACAAGTGTATTTACAGGAGGTGATGAAGGCTGTGGAGGCTGCCACGTTTTGCAAAAACAGCCTGTAGCTCAATCTCTCTGGCTACTGATTGACTGCAAGGGTGCCTCTGATAAGTTGCAGCCTGTCCAGAGGAGGCTGACCAAAATGGAGAAAGGTCTGGAAACCGTGCCCTATGAGGAGAGACTTAGGGAACTGGGTATGTTTACCATGGGGAAGAGAAGGTTAAGAGGTGACATGATAGCCATGTTTAAATATTTGAAAGGATGTCACATTGAGGATGGAGTAGGCTTGTTTTCTGCCTCTCAAGAGACTAGAACACGGAGCAATGGATTCAAACTAGAGGAAAAGAGATTCCACATAAACATTATGAAGAATTTCCTGATGCTAAGAGCTTTGTATTTGTCAGTGGAATATGCTGCTTCAGAGAGTGTGGCGTCTCCTTCTTCAGAGGTTTTTAAACAGAGGATGAATGGCCATCTGTTAGGAGTGTTTGATTGTGTATTCTGGAATGGCAGGGAGTTGACTGGGTGGCCTTTGAGGTCTCTTCCAACTCTATGATGCTATAATTGCAGCTGCTCTTGAGCATCAAGAAAAGAAGTAGCTTTTCCACCAGTGTAAAGCCACTCCTTTCTCCCTCTGCACACAAAAGAAAGTGGAATGAGCCTGGTACATACTGCCAAGAAGCAGTGTCGAGGCAGCGATTCTAGGTTTAGGGACTGCGCACCAGCTACACGGTCCCTAACCCTAGGATGTCACGGCAGTGGCGTAATGGTGGCCTATCCATTCGGGGGCTGCCATCATGACGTAAGCGACATACAGTGTATAGATGTCGCTGCGTGTCGTTTACGTCACAAGTGCGCCAATGGCACATTCGTGACATGCACACGGCATCCCAAGAAGAACCTGGTTTTTCTGGGTTCTTTTTGGGGCAGAGGGATACTGCACAGTTTGGCTGCTGCAGCACCCCTCCACAGAAAAACTGGCTGCCTCCAGCCCGCCCTTTCAGGGCGGTATGTACCGGGCCTATGTGACAAACACCGCAGAAATAATGCAGTTTGATGACACTTTAAGTGTTGTGGCTCCATGCTATGGAATCCGAGGATTTGTAGTTTGTTGTGGCACCAAAGCTCTCTGACAGAGAAGACGAAGTATCTCACAAAAACACAAAACCCAGAATTCCACAGCACTGGGCCATGGCAGTTAAAGTGGTGCCAAACAGCATTATTTCTGCAGTGCAGATGCAGCCCTAGAAAGCAAAACTGAGGACTCAGCCAAGGAAAAGGCAGAAAGGGTACAGAAACTTTGGGCCTGTACAGACAGGCCAAAATAAAGCTGCTTCGGGTCACTTTGGAAGTATGCTGTTTCAATGATGCATGCATCCTAAGAGTCCGGAAGCAGCACCAAAGCCATGCTCCAGTCCTAAGGACTGGAGTGCAGCTTTCAGACTCTTAGGATGCATGCATCATTGAAACAGCATACTTGCAAAGTGACTTGAAGCAGCTTTGTTTTGGCCTGTCTGTATCAGGCCATAGTAAAGCTACAGAAAATCCTGATGCTCAACCTAGACTTAACTCGATACCCTTATTATTGTCCTTCTCATCCAGCAGGGTCTATGTTTCAATCTTTACTGTTACAGTCAATGACAAGCATTGTAGTAAACAAGATTTTTTAAAAACTATACAAGGGAGTCCAGCAGTCTTCCTGGGTGTGTGAGGATCACCCAGTGCCTGAGGATTCAAATGCAGACTAAAATACCTAGCCCAGGCCTAGGGTTGGCCCCACATATAGCCCTAGAATGCTGAGGAAATTAGCGTTTGGGGAAAAAAGCAACAAGTGCAGACAGTCTTGCCAATATAACGTGGGAATGCCTTCCCTTCTCCCACCAATTTGTACTACATGTGTGGGGTAGCTAGGCTAGGCAGGCTGCTCTTAGTCAGGGGAAGTGTTTCTTTATCAGCGTCAGCAACATCCATATATCAACAGATGGTGGGTTGGTGGTTTTCTTTCCTGGCAGAATTGTGTGCATATGTGTATGTGTGTGTAAAAGATTGAAACGGTCATGTGTTTTATCCTGAATAGACTCCATAAAAAATAGCTAGAAAGACTGTTGTCTATGGGAGGCTTCCCCAGCCTTGTACCTTCCAGAGCTGTAGTAGCTGGCTGTGAGATTCTGGTAACTCTAGTAATTTATCCAAATTGATACTAAAGGACTTTATCACACGGGGAAAATAGGGGGATGTAAACATCGATTATCCCATGAAAATGGCACAATCCTGATTAATATTTTCATACATGTCACGATGAAATTGCTATTGTCCCGGGAATAAACAGGCAATAAACAGCAAAAAATCATTCATAGGATTTCCTCGTGAATGATTTGTTGCTGTTTATTGTTTGTTTATTCCCAGAGTAATGGCAATTTAATTGTGACATCATATGAAAATGCTAATTGCGACTGTGTGATATTCACAGGATAATTGATGTTTAAACCCCCAATTCTCCCTGTGTGATAAAGTCCTAAGGTCAAGAAATCAGAAGAAGACTAAGGACCTTATCACATGGGGACAATTGGAAGTATAAATGGTGATTATCCGGTTAAAATCATGCATTTGTGATTAAGACTTTCACATGACATCAGACATAAAGCATCATTATCCTGGGAATATCCTGTGAAAATCGCACAATAGCAATAACAGTTTTCCCATGATGTTGCAATGAAAAGCAATTAAAGTGCCATTATCCTGGGAATAACTGGGCGTGAATGATTTGTTCCTGTTTATTGCCTGGTTATTCCTGGGATAATGGTCTGGAGGACCTTAGGGTCGCCACAGTCCAAAACGGTCTGGAGGACCTTAGGAGCTATTACTTTAGGATCACCACAGTCCCAAAACATCTGGATAATAATAATAATAATGCATGATCAAGGCGGCTTACAAGATGAAGAATATAAAATACAGTTAAAAACATCACATTATAATGGCCTTAGGGTCACCAGAATCCCAAAGTGTCTGGATGGCCTTAGGGTCCCTGCAGTCTAAAAACACCCGGAGGGCCTTAGGGTTGCCAGAGGGGCTCCTGGGGCTCGCACCAGCTTCCAGTTCACAGGAGCTACAGCCCGGAAAGGTGTGGAGGGGGTCTGGGGGGGTCTCCCCATGAAGTGGGAAGAAAGGCAGGCTTGAAGGGGCACAACAACAACCGCCACCACAGCAAGCAGGGATCCTCTCTCCTTCCTGGGCTGCCCTTGTGCCCATGGGCCGCAGCAGGTGCCCCTGCCCAGGGCTGAGGAGGGTGCCAATGCCAGAGAGAGAAAGAGGAGAGGTCTCCTTTAAAGGACGGCGCTGGCATCTCCGCCCCTTCCCTTCCCTTACCCGGGGCCCCCTCCCTGCCCCCTCCAGGCCCCGGGAAGGAGGAGAGGCAGAGGCAGAGGCAAGCAGGGCAAAAGGAGAGCAGCCAGCCCCAGCCCCTCGGTGCCCCCTGGAGCCAGTGGTGGGGCGCGGCCAGTGCATGAGGGCAGCAGCAGCAGCAGCAGCAAAGGCTGGAGGAGGAGGAGGAGGAGGAGGAGGCGAAGGCTGCCCGCCTGCTGCTGGGTCTCTTTGCCCGGGAGGCCGAGGCTGAGCTCCCGGGACATGCGGCCTCCTCCCTTGCTGCCGCGGAGACGGCGACGGAGACGGAGGAGCAGGAGATGAGGCTCCGCCATGGCACCTTCCTCACCCTCCTCCTGGCATCCCTCTGCGCCCTCTTCTCCCTCTCCTGGTACGGGGCCTTCGGGGGACACAAAGGTAAGGATGGCACAGGGAGGAAGGAGCCAGGGCCACTGGGGGTCCCTGCCCTCTCCCAGGCCAGCACCTGGGCACAACCTCCCCAGCAGGTGGCACAGGGCACCCCCCCGGGACCCCCAAGGCGAGCAGAGGGGCACCACAAGGGCTACTTGGGTCTGCCTTTCCCTTCAGCCCCTGAGGGACTTTTCACCCCCACTTTGGAGGCGGGGGGGGGATAAATAAAGGCCCACATCTCTCTCTGTGTGTTTGTGTCTCTGACACAAAAAGCCCCACATCTCTGTGTTTGTATCAGCCCCACATTTCTCTCTCTCTGTTTGTGTGTCTCAGACACAAAATAAAAACCCACATCTGTGAGTTTGTATCAGCCCCACTTGTCTGTGTGTGTGTCTGTGTGTCTCACACACACATAGCCCCACATCTGTATATTTGCTATCAGCCCCACATCTCCCTCTGTGTTTGTGTGTCACACAAAAATAACCCCACAGCTGTGTGGGGAGCAGAGTTGGACCCCCTCTCCTTCTCCTCCTCCACTCTTTCCCAGACACTTCTCTCCTTCTCCTCCAGTGTCTTCCCTGCTTCCTTCTTCTCCCGCCCTTTTCTTGTTTGGGAGTAAATGAGCTCTCTTCTCCTTCTTCTTCTTCTTGGGGCCACTCTCTCATAGGGTTTTCTGGGCAAAATTTGTTCAAAGAGGGAGGGCGGTGTTGCTTTGTCTTTCTTCCCCAGAGGCTGAGAGAGTGTGACTTGCCCAAGGTTGGCCAGTAGGTTTCATGGTCAAGCCAGGAACTGAACCCTTGTCTCCAGACTCTTATCAGTATGATACTCAAGGACCTTTTGGATGGTGAGTGTGAGGTGTGCAGCAAAAGCCCCTTTCACTCCTGGCATTTTCTCTTCTGTGCTCATAGTCGGTCTCGAACCCTGGTCCTCAGAGTCATAGTCCAACGCTGATCCAGAATACAGTGCAGAAGTAATCTGGTATGAGACTGCTTTAAGTGGCCTGGCTCAGTGCTAGGGAATCCTTGGGAATTATAGTTTATTGTGGTACCAGAGCTTTCTGACAGAGAAGGCTGAATGCCTTACAAAACTACAGTTTCCGGAATTCCCTAACATTGAACCAAGGCAGTTCAAGTGGCCACAACCTGCCTTCGTTGTGCAATGTGTTTTGGACCACCATAGCTTTGAGTCAGAAAAGAGTTAAAGTGGTGCCAAACTGGGTTATTTCTCCAGTGTGGATGCAGCCTGAGACAGGTACTTTGGTTTCTCCCCATCTGGGTTTCTATGCTTGGCAGTCCCTACTGTTGTTAATCCTTCCTAGCAGAATCTCTAGGAGAAACAGGACCATGACATCCCAAATTCATCAAACAGGGGCACCTGGGTTGGTCAGGAATCCCTGTTTGGTGGATTTGGGATGTTATTGTACTTCTGCTACATGACCCACAGGGCTTTAACCCTGGCTATGTTTCCTAGGGGAAAGAAAGTTACCAAAGTGTCCAGCAGCCTTCTTCCCCCTGTGCTGGCTTTTGATCCTCTGCTGGGTTTGAGCCCAAGTGGCCAAGCAGGACATGTAGCTCTCCCCTTCTGCTGAAGCTTGCCCTGAACTTTATACTAGCAAAAAGTGAGCAAAGGCAAGCCAAGGGTGGAGGTGGAGTTTTTCAGCCTTACCCTACTATGCTCTCAGTACACTCTGTCTGTCCCTAGATGCTTAATAAGCTGCCTCTTGTGGGAAGATGCTGGACTAGTTGGGCGTAGTAGTATCTTCACCAGCAGTGATGACTAGTTTTTGCTTAAAATTAACTGGTGCCATATTCTTATCAAACAAAAATGGGTGATGTTCCTGGCTTATTTTGGTGTGTTGGGGGAAGGGTTGTTGGTGTTTCCACACACATCTGCCTCCTTCCCTCTGCTTTTTTTTTTAAACTAGTGATTATATTGTTGTTGTTGTGTGCTTTCAAGTTGTATCTCATTTACAGTGACTCCATCATGGGGTTTTCTTGGCAAGATTTGTTCAGGGGGGGTTGGAATATTGAAACCTCCCACAATCTTCTCCCTGCTGTTTGTGTTTACTTTAAATATTTTTAGATCAGATCTATCGTTGTTTTCTTTTACAGTGTATACATTTCCCCCTGTGTTATATTCTCTACTAAACTTTGATTGTATGTTTTCATTGGTGTTTTATTGGTTTAGAGCCCTGCAATGGGATTATTTTATCATGAAAAGAGAATGACATATTATAAAAATTGATAATTGTGAGCTTTCCTAAAACTTGTTTGAACCTGTCCATGTGTTTTGGCAAAGTAATATCTATAGCATATGAAAGCAAGCATGTAAAGAGGAGGAAGCATGTTTGAGACATGTTGAAAAGGTGTTTGACAGTTGAATCATGTTTTGCAACGGGTGACTTGTGTTGATCATAGAACATGGAGCAAAAGGTTGTCCCTATTGCTACCAGGGAAAGCTGAGAATCTCAGTGGTGAGCAAAGGGTGTGTTGGCATGTTACACTTGTTGTTATTGTTGTGTGCTTTCAAGTCGTTTCTGATTTATGGCAACCATAAGGGAACCCTATCATGGGGTTTTCTTTGCAAGATTTGTTCAGAGGAGGTTTGCCATTGCTTTCCCCTGAGGCTGAGAGCATGTGACTTGACCAAAATCACCCAATCGGTTTAATGGCCAAGCTGGAAATCGAACCCTGGTCTCCAGAGTCATAGTCCAGCACTCAAATCAATATGCCACCTAATGACCTTTTGGATGGTGAGTGTGAGGTATGCAGCACAAGCCCTTTTCACTCCTGGCATTTTCTATTCTGTGCTCATGGCTTTTGGCATTGTGATGGCAATAATGACCTATGCTGTTGTTTATTGTAAACAATGTGTCAGTTCATGATACAAGGTGCACTCACACTGCACAATTATAGCAGTTTGACATTGCTTTAATTGCTAGGGTTCTGTCTTATGTAATTCTATGAACTGGAGTTTTGTGAGATACTTCAGATGCTCTAGTGGTGCACTCCCTACAGCTGCAGCATCAGCAGTCTGTGGCAGAGAATCCTAAGTACCTCATTAAACATCAAATCCCTGGTTCCTAGAGGGTGAAGCCATAGCAGTTACAGTGGAATCAATATGCTGTAATTGCATAGTGTGGATATGATCACAAATGCAGTGTCCTGGTTTTTGATATTACAGCAAGGTAGCAGACCATACCACCCACAGTGTTGCTGGCAAAGTAGCTGATATGAATAGGCTGTTCAGTTATTTTGGGGTGAAGAACCTAGAATCATAGACTTGGAAGAGACCACAAGGGCCATCCAATCCAATCCCCTGCCATGCAGGAACACACAATCAAAGCATCCCCGACAGATGGCAATCCAACCTCTGTTTAAAAACCTCCAAAGAAGGTTTTTCCTTCAAAGAACCTTTCGCCCTCCAGATGTTTTGGACTAAAACTCCCACAGTCCCTTACCATTGATTCTGCTGGTAGGAACTTTTGGAAGTTGACATCCAAAATGTCTGGAGGGCCAGAGATTCCCTTATGTCTTAAGGGAAGCCTCAGGTGGTTGTCAAGACATAAGCTTAAGAAGTGAGATGTGCAGTATTGTGATCCTACAATTGGAATAATGTTTTCTGTCATTCTTTGTTGTTCTTGCTGTGTATCTTCAAATTGTTTCTGACTTATGGCGACCCTAAGCTGACCCTATTATGGGGTTTTCTTGACAGGATTTGTTCAGAGGGGGTTTATTTTTGCCTTTCTCAGAGGGTGACAGAGTTTGATTTGCCCAAGGTCACCCAGGGAGTTTTCATGGCTAAGCAGGGATTCAAATCCTTGTCTCTAGTCATAGGCCTGTGCTCAAACCACTACACCACCCTGGCTAACCTTCTTGCCATGCAGTATACTTAAGAGGCCAGTTATGAGCACTTCTGGTTAGCTCTAAGACTGGACTTTAACATCGTCAAATATTTCTTTTTGCTTCACTGGCTGGAAATATTTAGTTATCTAATATTAAAAGGACTTTCAGTATTCTCCTTGCAGTCACCAGTTTCAATTTTTTTCTTGTGATCAAGTAGTTATTGTTTTGCAAACAAAGCAAGACCAACCAAAGCCCACAGTCTTAAGTGCAGTTTAAGTTAAATTGAATAACCTTTCCTATAAAATCAAATTACAGAGAGAATACCAAATTGATAGTGATATTTATTCCCTGACTGCATCCCCACAGCTAACAGCTATACCTGTATCCTGTCTGTTATGCCAGCAAGCACACAACTCCCTAAAAGATTTCAGGATAGATTTGCCTTGAGGAAACAAAAATTGCCAAAGTAGCAAATTCCGTAGGTTCTCTGAAGACTAATATAGTCCTATCAGTTCAAGTAAGATGAGAAACTGAGATTGAGTCTGGGTTAGCTACAGCACTGAAACATAGGGGTTTTGATGATAACCTCCTAGGGAGAATAAACTGTGTGTTGGATTCTTTATGAGGTAAACATATATTAATATTTTATACTTTTGGAACAGGACTTGCACAAAGATTTGTGGATTCACCAATTTGGTACAAAAATCAGTTCATTTCCACAACTATATCCAGGTTCCACTGCATTTATAATTGAATTTTTATCTTACATGGGTCCAAAACACACTGCAGAAACAATCCAGTTTGAGACTGCTTTAACTGCCCTGGCTCAGTGCTAGGGAATGCTGGGAATTGTAGGTTATTGTGGCACCCTTGCTCTCTGACAGATAAGTCTCTCAAAACTACAGTTCTCAGAATTCCCTAGCATTGAGCCAAGGTAGTTAAAGTGGTCTCAGACCGTATTATTTCTGCAGTGTGTTTTGGACCATGGACATCATGGCCTGCATATATCGAAAGAAAAACCTATTTTTCAGGAGCTCATATTTTACTGCTGAAGAAGCTATAGGGGCTAAAAACATGCTCCGTTTGGTTTCTTATATTCCTGGATTTCTGTTGTTTACGCAGTTATGTACAGTATGATATTCCATATCTTGCTATGATTGCTGTATAGTAGACATTGTAAAATAATTTTAATGCATTTAAAATATTTGATTCTTTATTAAATGCATTTTATTGACTACACTATTTTCCTAAGCATCTTGCCTTTTTTTTTTTTTTTTTGGTCATAGCTTTTTTGTGGAGGGGGATAATGGTTGTTCCCTTGTTTGGTGCTTAATGATACATAGAAGCGGTGAGTAACTCAGGGTCAGACTAGATGCTATATTAAATGCACAGGATGAGATTTAAGAAATAAAATGTTCAGTGGGACATGGAGGCCTGATTCACCCTTCAGGTCCTTTAAGACTTATGATGACCCTAAGGCAAGCCTGTCACAGGGTTTTCTGGGGCTGAGAGGGTGTGACTCATCCAAGGTCACCCTCTGGATTTCATGGCTGAGCAGGGAATCAAACCCCAATCTCCAGAGTCCGCTCTATGCTCCAACAACTACACCACACTGGCGCTCTCCATTTGCTTTCTTACATGTAAAAATGCTACACATTCTGTATAGAGTCTGATGTGACTCTCAGTAGGACAGACAGCAGCATGCTTGAAATAGCTTACTTTGGTCAGGAACTTAGAATGCAGTTGAAATGGGGCAGATAATGGACTTTTTAAAAAGATCTTGCTTATATTAATAAGAAACAATTGACAAAATTAGTATTACTATTATTTTTTAGTTTTGGTGTGTTTTTATTGTTATGTGTCTTAAAATTCTTTCTTGCATGTGGCGACCCTAAGGCAACCCTGTCCAGGGGCTTTCTTGGCAAGATTTGTTCAGAGGAAGTTTAATAATAATAATAATATATTTTAATAATAATAATAATAATAATAATTTTTTTTATCCCGCCCCTCTGTGCAACACATCCGGGACGGCTTACAGGATTAAAACATACATTCCCATATCCCACAATCCTACCCGCCCCTAAAATACAATTAAACAATTTACAATTTAAAACATAACTTAAAATAATAGGCAAACAGATAAACAATGACGACAGCAGAATTAGGGGTAAACAAATTAGGCTTTTTTTTGGTGGCCAGGTATCTATTCAGGGAAGGCCTCCAGGAAGAGATCCGTCTTAACAGCTTTTAAAAAGTTGTTTAAGGTGGTAATGTAAAATTTGCCATTGTGTTTGAAGTTGAGAGAGTAACTTGCCCACAGCATT
>NC_056523.1:92701037-92739545 GCF_019175285.1 Sceloporus undulatus
CTTCATTATCTTGGTTGGACCCTCAGTTTCTTTTTACCATTTTATCCCGATTATCAGACTTCTATTAGCTGAGTTGTCACCTCTTCATTTTTAAGCAAGTGCTTCAGTACCTGCAAACTCCTAACAATACGGTTTAAATTCTGGTTTCCTACAGGCATGAGGTACACAGGGTAAGTTTTTCTTCTCCTGTTTCATCTCACTATTAGGAGATAGGTTTCCTGTCTTGTCACTCAGCTGCTGTAAAACGTTTCCCTTTTTCATGGAATGTGGTCTTAGCCTACATGTAAATGGACAGGAACTTGCAGGTTTAAAAAGAAGATCTAGATGTGGTATATGTGTGATAGATTGGCCCATTTTAATCTGAAAAAAAGCCTGCTGCTCCACTTCTGATCTAGGAGCTTCTATGTACAACTGATACCTGTGGTGATAAAGGCCTATTTGTTACTTTATCTCTACATTTGTCACATTTAGACTGAGAAAAATTTAGGGAAAGGACAGTCAGAAAATCATCACTAGCAGTCACTGGAGTCATGGGATGTAGGGCAGAGTGAATCAACCATGCAGTTTCCATCATGTTATATTTGCTGGAAAAGTTGAGGGAAGAGCATTATGCACAGTGATTTTTTTGTCTTGTCTGTGCTTTCTTTGTGGAGCACCATACTGTCATAGTGTTCCATAAGAAAAGAACTATACTGTTAATGGAAAGCTGCAGGCATGAGCTGTTGGGGTTGCTTTGGGGGTTTGGCTTGGGGCTTCTTTGTTAACCCTGGTCTCTATCAAACTGCTTTTTCAAGCCACCTCTCAAAGGAATGGTCATTCCTTAAAGGAATAGTCATGGTTCTTGGTATTAGTCGGGCAAAGCTAATGGATACTGTGCTTTGCACGCTGTTTAGTCCCTTTATTAACTTCGTGTCTCTGCTTTTCCTGCTAGTTTCTGCACTTTAAAAGTCATTAGGGCCATATCATCCATCTGTCTGGAGGCTACTTTACTTCCCCCTACCCATTTAAACAATGTGTCTTTGTTACTGCTGTATAATGGGCTTTAGCTTTGTGATGCTGTTACTTGCTTCCCTTGCATTACTCATCAACTAAAAGGTTCTTTCAACTGTGGTTTAAATCCCATTAAAACCATCTCCCCACAGAGATTCAGATAAAGAGATTTGGGGGACTGATATCAGTGAAGACATTTCTAATAGTAGCTATTGGTATGTAGATCCTCTTCTTGAAAATATTATGTGTTCTCTGCTTTGTTACGCTCTTCTTTGAGTCCCTAGGCAAAAATACATATATGGGTGTGTTTATGTATGTGAAATGATGGCAAAAAGTCACTGGAGTATGATTTTCTATTTAAAAAAGAAATGACACACAGGTACATGTGCACATTGTAATGAGATGATCTAGATTAAAGAAAAAGATTTTGCTGCAGCTTCTTTCTCTTTTTTAGATTGCAAATCTTTTCCTCTTGGTTTAAAAAAGAGGCACTCCTTTCCCATAATCTACAAGTGTACATTTTTAAAAAAAGAAATCCAAACATTATCCTTTTCTTGATTATTTAGAGATAATGGGATTCAGTATTACATTATATTCATAGTTTGCTTGTTCAGTCCTCCAGTGGGGGCAAAAAAGCCACCTACCTGCTTTGCTCTTGCTTCCCCTCTCAGTGATTTGAGGATTGCTTAGCCAATTTCTGTCAGAGACTTTTGCCATCAGAAAAGTCCCTGGTGTATTGTGGTTCAGATGGTAGATTATATCACACTACAGTAGCCTTTTGGACTTGTCCACCATGACAAACCTGGATGCCCCCACCCAAAAAAGTGCTAAAGCATTTCAGAGGAAACCAGCTACATGTCAGTTTGGGTTTTGCGGTAGAGACGAACAATGGTCCTTGAAGCCTATTTTGTCAGCCATTGCCTAAAAATTGGCTGGGCAGTGTTGATTTACAAGAGCAGGAAGAAAACAGTGAGTCATTGCATTTCATTATTATTTTTTTGTAGGCTAAATGTAAGAAGGAAGCAGATTGGTGGCTCCTGCAGTTGAAACCTGCTCATTAGGAAGTGGACTGCAGCCATTTATTTAATAGGCTACTAGACAGGGCTGACTTCTGCCTGCTGCCTATAGTGACGGGTTTGAATGATGATCTGGAGCTGGAAAAATGGTGAGGGGGGCCAGGTAACAATTAAACCCGTGAACCATTGTGGCAACTGTGGCATGCAAAGGAAGAACACCTATTCATGGCTCCAGAAAATATTTGGTAAATAATTTATCTGTGTCAACACCCTGCTCAAACAGAATGTGCATTGCATATCCAGTACAGGTGTCTTACATTCATAAAGTGATAAGAATTTGCTCTGGCTGTCAACAACTACTTCTGCCCACCTCCTTTTCCTGTAAACTCTTGTACTGAATAAAATGACTTTACCACTCCATCAAAGAAAAAAAGAAAAAAAGGAAGAAGAGAGATTGGTATGATTCTATATTTTTTAACACAGGGAATAAAAATCATGCAGCTCTCCGGACATTCATGGACTGCATGTCCCAGCATTCCTCACCATTGACTATGCTGACTAGGGCTTCCAGGAGTTTCAGTCCAACAAAAGCTGGAAGGCTGCATTTTGCCCACCCCTGCTTTAACATGAAGTTTGGGACAGGTTGTTGACATCCTAATTTTGCATTTACTTGGCATGTCTGAGGCGGTGTATTTAAGCTCACTTAACTTGAAGACAAAATTGGATTGAAATAAGTTGAGTTGCTTTGATGGCAACATCTGCCTCTCATTTTCCCTTCATTTCTCTCCTCATCTCTTAAACAAAAAAAGTCATTGGAAGCTAACTCTGTTCTAACAGTCTAATTCAGTGCTCTTACAATGGGGGCTTTTTTGTGCCAATGACCTCTCTGTATTTCTAGGCTGAAAGATAGAATTCTAGGGGTATTATCTACTCTTATGCAATGAAATTGGTTTTACTGCATGCATAGGGCTTGTTTAACTGTACTTAGCTTTTTCAGTTAATGTCATCTTTGTAATGAGGCCTTCTATGGGGCATCATAACTATAAGGAATACCTCTTCAGTGTTTCTAGCCTGTATTAAGAGCCTGGTTTTGTCAAGTATAGAATTATTTTGTTTCTTCCCTTTTTAAACTGCATCATTAGATTATTTGGATTTGAATGGGAGCAAAAGTAAAACCATGAAGTCATGTGCTTCCTTTAAAAGAGGGGCAGAAGTGATGTAGCCCTCCTGATCTTGTTGAACTGCAGCTCCCAGCACTCTTTTCTGCTTCCTGTTCTGGCTAAGACTGATGGGAGTCTCATACTTGGCAATCCTCCAGATTACATGATTCCTATGTCCTTCTTTAAAACATGTTTTGTTAGTTTACTTTTACCATGCCATTTTCTCAATTCCTCCTTTCCAAGGGAAATTCTTACTTAGATTCCCTATTGCTGTTAGAGAGTAAACAGGGGTGGGTGAGTGAGGAATACTGGAAGAACTGGGGAAAAGTGGTGCATATGTCTGACAGAAAAAATTGTAATTTTGAAATCTCAATAAAAACACTATCTGTCAATTGGGGATGGTGATCTGGCCAGAATGAAGGCTGTGAACTGGCGACCTGCTTAGCAAAATGGAGAGGTGATATAGGCTTCTTCTGAGAAACCATTTTGGGAGGCTGTCAGGATGAACCCAATTTCCTGGAGGTCACATTCTAGTAGTGAGTGGAGTCAAAGACAAAAGGGCTGAACCAAAAATGTTTACATATTTTAGCTTAAAGCTCTTGCTTCTAGTAAGCATTTCAGCTTTTTTTTTAATGGGAGGGCAACCTGTGCAAAAGAGAAACATGGTAGTTGTCCTAAAGGAGGGGTCATGGGTTTGCCAGGCAAATTGCAGATGCTTTGAGGTCCTGGAGTCCTGGACTTGGCCCCAAATGCTGAAAAACCTGACTCCTGACCCAGAATGAAAAACATCCATGGGAATCTCTTTTTGTGATTCTGAAAAAAAATATAATGCTGGACATTCCTCTTCAAATTCCTCTTTCACCAAGTAGTTGTTCTGCTCTTAACCTGACTTTCCAGAAATGTTTGTGAGACTTGTTCCTTTGTGCTATTGTTCAAACCTTGTCTGGGGAGATTAGAGTAAAGGAATTATGCTGGAGTTAGCAATTAATCAGATACCTTCTGATATTTGTTAGACCTTGACTCAGCAGACCCTGGCATCATAAACATTGCAACAACTCCCAAGTGCAGCTGAGATGTGAGGCTCAGAAGCCATATTGTCTCAGCTGAACCTTTGATCTCTAGCACTCACTGTGTTTAAAGTGATAGATTTGGAAATCTCACTAATTAAAAAAAAGACACTGTAATAAATGATGTTTCATGTCTCTTCCAGCAGCAATGGCAAAACACCCCCAAACATACAAATTTTCTTTGGTGTGTATGAGAGAGCTAGCCTGGTATAGTGGGTTGAGCATTAGACTATGGCTCTGTAGACTAAAGTTCGAATCCCTGCTCAGCCATGGAAACCCATTGGGTGATCTTGAGCAAGTCACACTCTCTCAGCCTCAGAGGAAAGCAAAGTCAACCCCCCCCAAAAAAAAATTCTGCCAAGAAAGCCCTGTGATAGGTTCATCTTATGGTCACCATAATCACAAATTACATGAAGGCACACAACAACAAATGCAAACCTGAGAGCCACTGTGATGTAGTAGTTTGAGAGTTGGACTACGAGTCTGGAGACCATGGTTCGAATCCCCATTCAGCCACGGAAACCCACTGTGTGACTTTGGGCAGGTCATACTCTTTCAGCTTCAAGTGAAGGCAAAATCAAAATCAAACCCCATAGTAGATTCACCTTATTATCACCAAAGATCAGAAAAAACTTTAAAGTAAACACTAACAGTAGTGTGTGTGTGTGTGTGTGTGTGTCATGGAGTCCTAAGGAACAACACTAGATTTTAAAATAGTGTGTTGTAGGTTTAGTCTTGGTTCAAAAATACAATACAGTATTATTTTAGAGTTCTGTGGTAGGTAGGGGTGTGTGTGTGTGTGTGTGTGTGTGTGTGTGTGTTAATTTTGCCTCATCAGCAGCAGAAAAGTAGGGTAAAAATGTATGAAATAAATATATCATGCACTGACTGCCTGGACCACCAGCACTTGGACCCATTGGAACATGACTGGTGGTGGTAGAGGAAGAGGAGGAGGAGCTGGGTTTATTCTCTAGCTGAGTTGCAGACCTTGAGGACTTAGAGAACCCTGAAACACTTTCAGAAACCACTCCTCTTGCAAATAATAGCTGTCCAAGGAGACTCTAATTGTAGGTACCAATATGTTATTTGCTATGACTCCCATCTCACCTTTGGGTCTTCCATTAATATCCTTGAGCAGCAGCAAAGACAGACATGGGTGAAATCATTGCCCTGAAGACATAGTCCCTGTATGGCAGCTCCAGGCTGTCTCTCTATCTTGCCTGCTTGGGAGGCAAGGAGGCGGCTAGTTCTAGATGTGCTCCAGATCTGAAACATTTCCAAGAAGAGAAAGGACCATTCAAAGGCCACCTGTTCCCACAGCAGTGGTGTTGTAGCTCTGTGGAGTAGCTCCTGGCATGGCTTCCAGTCCCAGTGAGTCCTAGCCTTAGGAGCCAAACCTCATCTTCCTGCTGCTTATGACATTTTCCACACACAGGATGGCAGAAACAGAGAGAAGACACCAGAATCAAATTTGCTGGGGTGGTTGCAGACCCAAGCATGGAATGTTCTTTTTTTAAAATAATTTGCCCCGTTACACAATTGGGCCATTCTTCTCTACATCTTTATATTACTCATTGTGAGGGGAAATAAAGTGTGGGTGAATAATCACTCAAAGCTCTGTTATTTCCAAGCTCTCAGGTATAACAGAATAATTGCTGATAAGTCTGAGATCTTATCGGTATTATTTTGATTGCAGTCATTCATTATCATCTGTATTGGAAGTCTGCATGCATAAGAACTGTGAAGATCAATGTATGAAGTGTTTCTCATGTATGTGTGCTAGTTGTCTCTGACTCAAGATCTGCTGTACTTCCACAGAGCCTTATTTTTATTGCTCGGTGCATTTATACATTACTTCGTTCATTTTGATGACACTGCAAAAACTGATATCTTCATATTACACCTGGGTAACTGAAGCCATTTGTGGGAGGGACGACACTCACTCTGAACAAATTGCTTTAGAATAACATGAGCAGTAACAAGAACAAGACAGATTCCTGTATTGCAGAATTTGTAATCAAAAATTCAGGAGTGGGAAAGACAACAAAGGCAGAAGATCTGGAGACTTGGCCAGAGTAACCCAGTGATTATGAATTTGGGGCCCATCTTAGAGCTTCTTGACTACCTTTAATGGGCTATCTTTGTTTGGGTCAGGAGACCAAAAAGTGTTACTTTAGATCAATTCTTCAAATGAGCAATAGGGAAGTAACACACAGTGATTGCTTATGTGTTGTTAGCTTTTCCAAGTAGATAGCACTTCCCTTGACAGCATGATATCTGAAAGGGTGGGCTTTTCAAAACAAGACAACAGGGCTTGTTGACACTGGAATGGGAATCGTACAGCTCTCCAGGTGTTGCTGGGTTACAAATTTTAGAAGCCATAGCCATCATAACAAATGGTGAGTGATTCTCAGAGTTTCAGTCCAACAACATCTGGAGGGATGCATTCTTTTCACTGTTGTGCATGTTCACCAAAGCTGTGTGGATGACTATTTGAGGATGGTAGCATTTGAGACTGTAGGGGTGGTCAGATTATGCATACTACCCCATATTAAAAAAAAAAGATATGCCTACATGTAGATAACAATTATGTGTTATTTTTCTGGACTACTTGTGTCCTTGTTGAGCTGTTTCATGCAGGGAGGGTGGTTTGTTGATTATTTTTTTAAAACATGGAGAATCTTTAGAAATATAATCAGTCAATTTCTGCAGTTTAGTACTTGTTATTTTACTGAATGCATAGCTTGTCTGTTGTGCACTAGCACTTGTGGCAAACACTGTCGTCACAATATTGCTCACTAGATACCGTCATGTGAATGTTCCAGCATGTAACAGACTCTCCTGGAGTCTTGTTTCTGCAAGCCTGACTTAAAATCAGTTTTTCCTGAACTCATTTTCTCATATTTCAGATGCTGCAGCCTCTTTCAGGAGCATGGAGAAAGCAGAAGTAGCAGCTTGGCAGTTGTACTTTAGTATTTGTATTATTTGTATAGCTTTTTGAACTGATGGCAACTACAGATATGGTTAGGAAAGACACCACCAAATGCTTGTCCTGAATTTTGAAAGCTCGTGTGGTATACGGGTCTTATCCGCAGTCCAGGGAAGCTTTCTGGAGTAAATTGATTCCCTGTTTCTTCCAAATCAGGCCAGAAACTCCAGACAATCCCCTCGATGTGATGCCAGTATTGGCCTGTTGTGGGTGTCGGTTGTGTAAACAGCTCATTCTCTCTGCAGATCTGAAAACCCCGAAGATAAGCCAGGTTTTCCTGTCAGTGCAGATACAGCCATTTAGTATAGCATCTTTCCATAAAATTCACTTAGATTTGTCAAGAACATGGAGTTGCATTCTAAATATAAGACAATATACTGTTGAGAGTTTTTAACTTACAATAAATGTAACTACTTCATGGCTATGCAATTTAAAATATTTTTACTGGTGTGTTGTCTATGTATGTATCAATGTATTTTAACTTAATATATCTAGATGTTGTCTATTTATAAAGTATAGCTGGCCTTCCATATCTACACATTCTGCATCTATGAATTCAACCATCCATGGCTTGAAAATGTTCACCAATTGTTCCCCCCCAACCCCCAACCCCCAACAAATCTTGATTTTGCTATTTTATATAAGGGCCACCATTTTACTACACCATTGTATACAATGGGACTTGAGCATCCATGGATTTTGGTAGCCCCAGAGGATCCTGAAACCAAACCTCAGAAAATGCCAAGGGCCCCCGTACCACCAACATACACGTAAGTGTTGTAATCAAAAAACAAAAACAACAAAAAAGCAAGTTCCCATCCCAAGGACCTTAAAATCCCTTTTCTGTTGCAATTGTTCTGATTGCGTATACATGCACTTTCCACTAGAATGAAGCACCGTTTATGTGATTCCTTCACCAGTTCTGCTTTTTGTGAAGGGGAAAGCATCAGGGGATTGATTCTAAGTATCCTATTGGGAACAATAAGCAATGAATTTTTATGTCATACTCACTTTCAGAGAAGAAAAATGTGAGACAAAAAGAACTTTCCTTTAAGTTCTGAAGGAAAAAGGGTGAGGGCAAGTATTTTTGAGAAATGGATGGAGTCATGGACTAGGGCCATATATGTTAAAAACTGTGAACTAAAGACTTCATTGTCAGCCTCTGGGGGAGGGAACGACACATGGAAGTTTATACCCACAATGCATCCTGTTCTAACAGCCCACAGAAATAGCAGAATCAAGGGTCAAGGGTCTGGACTCCTGAGCATGTAGAGATTTAGCCTACAAGAAGGGGGAAAAGATTTGTGGCAAATGCAAAATCTGCCTAAAAATTCTAGATAGTAAAGAAAAGTGGAAATAACCCAATCAACTAGAAAACAAACAGTGTGCATAAAGGATAAGGAGCTAATAGGGGAAGGAAGAAAAGGATCAAAGAGCCAGAGATTGTTAACTTAACAAAGGGAAAGATGATGGAAAATATGCCTGAGCTCAACAATCCTCTGAACTGTGTATAATTACAGTAGAAAGGTGGTCAATATTCCAGCCAATGAGTAACAGAAGATAAGAAAAGCTGTGCTTCTTCTACAACCTTTCTCTACATTTTTTTCCATTCTGAAGAAACAACATGTTAAAAATGGACATTTCATGGACTTATAACTAGAATGAAAAACCCAAAGGCTGAGATCCAGTAAGTGCACTGGTAGAATACAGATCCCTCCTAGCAGCCTTATGCTGGAAATCTCAGGGACAGTGAGTTGTCACCTCTGTCCTCCCCAGTTATGCAACAGCAGGAGTGGCGCATAGATACTGTCCAGGTGTACTCCTAGAACAGTGGTTCTCAACCTTCCTAATGCCGCAACCCTTTAATACAGTTCCTCATGTTGTGGTGATCCCCAACTATAAAATTTGTCTCGGTTCCTAAGACCATTGGAAATACATGTTTTCCGATGGTCTTAATTGACCCCTGTGAAAGGGTCGTTCAATGCCTAAAGGGGTCGTGACCCACAGGTTGAAACTGCTGCCCTAGAAGCAATAATTGGCAAAGTGATAGAGTTGTCCCTATGAGCCCTCTAGATGCTCTAATATATCTTAAATGACAGCTACTGCACAAGGAGGTGCAAGATATCTTCTCCTGCAGTTGCCCAAACAGTACGTATCCAGGTGTAAATAGGAATTATGCTATTATATGCCACCAATAAGGTCCAAAGGGTCATGATAACAAGGTCAGCTTGGTTGGGAGCTGACATGGGAATTTTTCGTAAGTCAAATAAAACACTAATTTATAAGACCAGTTTTGTAAAGACACCTTCCTCCACGCTTGCCCTTTCCGACCTTGTGATTCACGGAGGGAATCTTATGTAACCACTTGTACAGTTGCATTTGCAGACACTGTCAAGCTTTATTTTAAACAAATGCTATGCTTTGACTGAAATGTTGCTTAACTCTACAAATATTTATTCACTACTGATGTGAATAATGGCAAAGTAAAATGAAAAAAGGAACTTGTTAGCTGATGCGCTCCAGTTGTGTTGGGCTACAACTCCCCAAAGCCCTCAAGACTAGGACTCCCAACTAAATTGGAGAACATTGTTCTTAAAATCTAACGCCTGATTAAGAGATGCTGGGTTTTAAGTCTAAGGCTGGGGTCTGCTAGAGTGAAATGATCAAGAAAATTGGTTAAGAGTAAGTAAAGAAATGAGAAAGCCATCTTTGGGAGCTAATGAAAGATATAATTTGTGTGAGGTGCACATATAAAGCCACCAGATCAGCCGGTTGGCATTTTGAACTGCATTTGCAGTTAGTGTGGCACTCTTTCATGGTTTCCTTCAGTAGCAATTTATCAAAGTAAAGTATTCAAAAACTTTTTAATTGTATGTATTTCAGGCATGTACAATGTTTATAGCCTGCTTTTGGAAAAATATAATCCCATTTTCATTACTGGGGTTATTGATATACTGTATATGCACGATCAGCAAATGTAGCCATGTTGGCCACAAGAGGGTGAAATCAAAATCCATTTTAGGACAATATCTTTGCAGCCAGCCCACCCCAACTGCAGGCTTGCCATCTGCAGATTTGAACATCCTTGGATGGCTCTGCCCCATTTGCTCCAACAGCAGCGCATGCACGCAGCTGCGTGCATGGCGTACCACCATTAAAACCAATGGGACTTGAGGTCCCATGGTTTTTTGCATCCACGGGGTGGTGGTGGTCTGGAACAGAACCCCTGAGAATATGAAGGGATGACTGTATTAGTATGCAAGCTTTTGAGTTCTCCAGAACTCTTCTTCATATTACATGGTAAACAAAGATGGCTGATGCTGAAGCCAGGAAGTCTTTATTTAGTCACAGACTTAAGCTAGAATGTGAGAGAATGTTGTGGACATTCAGATAATGCTGTGCTGTGATGGCTTCCGGTTGTACCTAGGACTGTTGGAATGAAAAAAATAAACCACATTTTGCCATTTTTAAAAATATCCAGCTCTTATTCAAATTGTCTTGATTCCTAAACAGAACACACAGATGCTTTGCTAAGTGGAAAACAAAAATAGAGAGGAACTAAGGCAGTTTTTATATTAACAAAGCTGGTGATAATTGTACGTTATGTGCGAAGTTACCCTCCCCAAAAAGTCAACAGAAGCTAAATTAGATAGCTTTGTCTAATATGTTACTCATCAGATTAAAGAATTATGATGAAAATTGTTAAAATGAATAGAAGGATTTATAACTGGATATTGGGATGTGGCTGTGGGTTGTGATGACAATGAAGTGCAACTGAGAACTCTTTCAAAATGGCTCAAAGGTTACATTACTAGAGAAGCATGGGGGTGGGGAGAGAAAGCTGTAAGCTTTTCATTTTACTAATGATTGCTTCTATTTTGCTGAACTTTTCTGTTGTAAAAAATTGAAACTGCATCTCACACTGCAAGATGTCACTGTATACATTTAGTACCTCAACACTTTCTAGATGCAGCAGATTTAATACATATCTAGTTTCTCTTACTGTACTGGAATTGTATTGGAAAAGTTACTTTTTGGAGTGTAACTTCCAGAATCCCTAGTTAGCATTCATAATTAGTGATGTTTTAATAGAAAAAAATAACTTCCAAGATCGGACAAAGATGTCTATTCATTTACTCTCCCCTATCCAAAATGTTTCAAACACTTTTGAGCTGCTTTACTTAAACTGCTTTTAGCACTGAGATAAGTAAAAATAAGAAGTGAGAATGTGACAGCCTTATTTTTGCAAAAATATGGATACTGCTCAAGGACCTACAGTAGAATGGAGCTCCCTACTAAATGAATGTATCCCTTTGGCCAACCCAGGTTCACTTCTAGGTAACATGTGAAATAGTCCTCCAGGATATTTCACTATCTGATAATACTTGGATTTTTGGCTGGAGGTATAAAGGGAGTGGTAAATCCACAGCATTTGACTAGAGTCTGCTAGAGTACTTGCTGTGTAGCTGGGTTGCTTTTTCTTCAAAACTTTTCAGTCTGAGTTCAGGCAAGAGTCAGCTGTATCATCCATGTGACTGGGGTGATGATGGAATTGAATAATTATGGCATCAGAGGGTTTCTGTAGTCTTTCATAACTAAATCACAATATTAATAGGTAGCAGTGTTTCTTGAGCTTTCCTTTTATTATGCCTCATTTTGAATGTCATTGCAAACAATTACATTTTGGTTATTTTACAGCTGCAACATGAAGCACTTCCAGATTAACCACTGAGGGACTGAAGGAAAGGGCAACCATTTTTAGGTTGATAATTGATTTAGCTCAGTGTGTACATATGCTGTGTCAGTGAGTCTTGTTACCCAAGAGAAGATTAGTGAGTCTCTGATATTTTAGTATTACATATTGGGATTGACAAAAGTTTTCTATGATACTGAGCAGATGCAGAAACGTAGGGCGCACTCCTAGCCTCCACTACCTCCTTCACTACCACAGGGAACAGGGACTGACTAAATGGACAACTTTTATAGTGCTGTTATTCCATTTTAACTGTTATGACTGCCTCATGTGGAATTCTAGTTTTTGTAGTTTATTGAAGCCTAAAAACTCTCTGGCCAAGAATTCCAAATGCCCTTCCTTAAACTACAAATCCCAGGATTCCACAGGAGACAACCATTGCAGTTACAGTAGAATAATAGCACTGTAACAGTGTAGTGTGATACTGTCCATTAAAAAAAGCTCAGTAATATGCAGCCACTATATTTGAAGAAAATAATTATGCTTCATAAAGATGGAGGAAACAACATTCCTGCTTCTCTCTGCAACTGCTCCTTGACTGGAACTTGCCAGGATAAACAGTACCTTTGAGGAATGGAAGTTCCTTCTGAATTGTCCCAAATTGGAGAAGCATTTGGTGTAAAGCAAGAAGTGTGGCTGCAACAAAACTCATAAATGCAAGGAAATTCATATCTTAAATCATGGCCCATGCTAATCATGGAAACACGGATAGACTCTTGTTGTATCTTAACCTCCACCCCATATAAACACAATAGCATGGTTCCATTAGCCACCCAATTTCCTATATAGTTCACCACGAATGATGAGGAAAAGCTGGAATTAAACACTTTAATAGCCTCATCATTGATAGATTTGCAGTATAGCTCTACATTAGTGGTCCCTAAACAGTGCTCGTGGACTTCAGCTCCCAGGATCCCAGATTATTGGCAAACCTAGCTGAGGCTTCTGGGAGCTGAAGTCCAAAATCTCACTTTGGGGACCACTGCTCTACATAATAATAATAATAATAATTATTTCTATACCGCTATTCCTATACAGATCACAGCGGTTTACAACATGGAAGTACAATAAAGACAATAATACAATAATATCCCACCGTGTGCAAACCCATCCCCCATACAATAAAAAACCATATATAAACTGAAACCCAAACTAAATAACAACAGTAACAACAGATTAAAACCAATTAAAAAACCATACAATAGCTGGATAGAACCGTATACATCAATGTTAGACCATGCTCCCCTGATCCAGACTGATTTGCATTTAGAGGACGTAATACATATATTAAAAACTAGATAATCCCCAGATGCACACCCCCAATGTTCCCTTCGTTATGCATGCGAAATCCCAGATGAAATCCTAGATTTCATAATTTTGGAGGTATAATATACTAGGGAAAATACCCTGCTTTACCTGGGTTCAAAATCAGCTAGCTCACCCCCCACTTCAATGCTATTTGTCTTCTTCTCCATTTTCCTTCTTGCTTGTCTTTCCCTTCTTCTCTTCCAGTACTCTTTCATTGGTATATCAGCTTTACTTAGGATAGAAATTCTTTAGTTCCTATCCCTGGTGCTTTTCTCTCTCTTTCCCCTTTTCATCCCAACTACAGTATTTTTCTATCTCCCTTGTTTTTCCCTACCTTCTTTCTGGTGCACATTCAGCTTTTCCTCTCTTCCCTACCCTTAACTAGACACCAGAACCTTTTCACTCTGTCTTTCTTCCTCTCCTTCTTCCTATTCAAAGGTTGCCATATACTATTTCCTCAAATCTAGGCAGCCACATTCTAGAATCATAGAGTTAGAAGAGGCCACAAGGGCCATCCAGTCCAACACCCTGACATGCAGGAAATCCAAATCAAAGCATCCCCAACAGATGGCCATCCAGCCTCTGCTTAAAGACCTCCAAGGAGGGAGACTCCACTACACTCCGAGGGAGTGTGTTCCACTGTCGAACAGCCCTTACTGTCAGGAAGTTCCTCCTAATGTTCAGGTGGAATCTCTTTTCCTGTAGCTTGTATCCATTGCTCCAGGTCCTAGTCTCTGGAGCAGCAGAAAATAAGGTAGTTCCCTCCTCAATATGACATCCCTTCAAGTATTGAAACAGGGCTATCATATCCTCTTAACCTTCTCTTCTCCAGGCTAAACATCCCCAGCTCCCTAAGCCATTCCTCATAGGACATGGTTTCCAGACCCTTCACCATTTTAGTCACCCTCCTTTGGACACGTTCCAGTTTCTCAATGTCCTTTTTGAATTGTGGTGCCCAGAACTGGACACAATAATCCAGGTGGGGCCTGACCAGAGCAGAATATGGTGGCACTATTACTTCCCTTAATCTAGACACTATACCTCTATTGATGCAGCCTGAAATCGCATTGTCCTTGTTAGCTGCCGCATCGCACTGTTGACTCATGTTCAACTTGTCTACTTGGACTCCCAAATCCCTTTCACATCTAGTTTCATTCAGCCAGGTGTCCCCCATCCTATATCTGTGCATTTTATTTTTCTGCTCTAAGTGCAGTACCTTACATTTCTCCCTGTTGAAGTTAATTTTGTTAGCTGTGGCCCAACTTTCTAGTCTATTCAGGTCATTTTGAATTTTGACCTGAATAGACTAGAAAGTTGGGCCACAGCTAACAAAATCCTACAAAATTGCTTTTAGTAGTATTCTGCATTCATGTTATTTGCTTATTGTGCAAATAATGTAGTGGGCTACAAAAGGACTAAACAATACACACATGTACTTTACTGTTTTCTCACACAGAAGCCCTTGTTTCAAAATTGCTTCACTGATAGAAAAGAGAAGGCTGTGCTTTCTTAGATTCTTTGTGTAGAATACAGGGGTGCACAGCCTGTAGGCTAAGGTGTTTTGTGTATCCCCATGACCTCTTTCCTTTGCCACCTTTTCATCTGGGCTCCTGTGACTTATAATTCTTTGCTACAGAATTACAATTATTATACACAAAAATCATGCTAAAATAAATACGTTAGTCTTAAAGGTATAACAAGACTTCTTTCCCCCCCTTTCTTTACATATTCTAGTAACGGATGATGGGAGCCAGCTGGGTGGCTCTGATCCTGGATGTTGCGATTGATAATACTACTAAAAGCAATAGGATTTAGAGCATCTGGTCTAAACAAGTGCTTGGCAAAGATTCCAAAAATAGCAGAATAAACAAAGAAAGGAATCTAAAGGAGGGGAAATAAAACTATAAATCAGACAGAACAAGGGCTGGCAGTTTTGAGGAAATTAAGAATCATGGAGGAAGAGAAAGCAGAAAGGGGAAGACAGAACAATAGAAAGGGATGTAGGAGAGGATATACAGGACAATTACTCCAAGAAATATTGTGCTCCCAGAGATCAGAAATAAAGAGAAATACATGGAGTTAAGTTAGGAAGGAAGAAATGATAAGATGGGAATCCAGAGAAATGTCCTAGTAATAAGAGTGAAATATACTCTGGCAGAAGTGGTATAACATTTAGTTTAATAATTTATGGTGACTACTTCTTTGCAGTGTATGGTTACTTAAAGAGACTGAAATATCATTCAGAAAATTAAGCACGGCAAAAAAATAATCTAATCTAAATATTTTCTTTTATTAAACCATTTTTTGCTCAGTATTTTTAATAATAAAGTAGACTTGAATAGCTGAATAGAGGAAAGCAGCATCAACACTATGAGCAAATATAGACAAAACTGACCATTTTTTCCATAGCTTAACTGTAATATTAGGACCATGATCAAGAAGAAAACAGCTGAAGGAAGGGGGAAAAGTATATCTCTGCTCATCACCATCATACTCCCTGTGGAAAGGGAGTCATCTCTTCTGTTCACCCACATATGTTGTTTTCATACTAGGGCTCTTTAGTGCTGTTGAAGACCAGCAGGAAGCAGAAATAAAATGGTGGTTAAACTAGCCATTCTATAGTGCTAACAAGATTCAGATGCTAAATTCACCATAAAATTGAGCAATGCTTGTCCCCATTGGTAAATTCCTGTCATTATAAAGTGACAATCCAACTGCATGGTCCTTCTTTCTCCCTCCCACAGAGCATTTTAGCCTCCTTTCCTGCTCCAAAGTGCTAAATGTGGTTAAGTTTTTTTTAAGCCACCTTTTGTGCCTGTGGAGCTCTAGCATTCACAGTTGAAGTCTGTCACTTCAACACTTTAATAGCAGTGACATTTGGCATAATTGCACACTATGTGTGCGCATAGGTATGGGTATGCAGTGCAGAGATCAGTGCAGCAGGTTTATTTATTGAAAAAAGGAACAGAAACATGACTGTATGCTTTGTGTCATATCTCAACTTCTACAAACATACATGAGATATATCTGATAACAGTTTCATACCACTTTAGTGATGGCTGTATCGGCTATCCTAGAATTTGTTCTGAGGCACTTAGCAGGTGCAGAGTTACCCTAAGAAGATAAGAGTTGAGAGTTGAGGGTTTAATCTAATTCTGTAATGTAAATATTGTTGCCCCTCTGTTTTTGCAGGGGATCTGTTGTGGACCCTCCCCCATGAAAATGAAAACTCACCAATATTCTAGTCCCATTGGCTTGAATGGTGGTGTGCGCCCCATTTTGTCCACCTCCTCTTGCTGCCCGCAAACGGGCAAGGGATATGGATTTCAAGTCTGCGAAAACGGAAGGGCGACTGTAGATACACAGAGTACCTTGGGAGAAGGGGAACAGACTAGAACTTACTAATCATGCTAAATTCTTGGTCCTATCTCCCCTCCGGCTGCAGTGTGACTGTATACACACCAACTGTCCTGATTTGGCAACCCCAATTAATCCTCTCCCCACTTTTTCAGCTGCTTTTAAAATATCACAGGCCTGGTACATACCTTAGAGAATGTCCAGAGCGGCGGCGGCCTCCCCCCCGAGGGAAGCCGCAGCCACCAAACCGTGTGGCTTTCCTCTGGCGGAAAAAGAACCTGCGAAAAGTGGGTTCTTTTAAAGCTGCAGGGGAAGCGTAAGCGCTGCACGGCAACATGCGGACGCCATGCAGTGCTTACGCAACAGTAGCGGCACTCGTGTATACAGGGCGCCGCCATTATTCCACTGCCATCATGTATTAGGGTTGCAGGGTGTGCGGTTGCTCTGCCCCCATGCAACCTTAGTACGTGGCTAGGCTGACGCACAGCGTCATCTGGACTGCACCACAGTTTCTTCTCTCCCCACTTTGCCCCCTTTGTCTTCCGCTTACTTCAGTTTCTGCAAACTGAGTTCAAAGTACAAAAGTGATTTATACTCAATTAATGCAACTGGGGGAAGATGAGAGGAAGGGATGAAATCTTGTCTTTCCCAGTAGACTCAGGCAAAAGCAAATTGTTGCTACCTTTGCCTGGCTTGTTTCTTCTTTTGCCATCTTCACTAAATTCTGATGTTGGTGTGGTCCAGATGGCGCTTTGTGCCGGCCTGGCCACATACTAGGGTTGTGCGGGGGCGGAGCAACCGCACGCCCTGCAAACCTAGTATGTGGTGGCGGCATAATAATGGTGGTGCCCTGTATACATGGGCGCCACCATTGTTATGTAAGCACCGCACGGCATCCACATGTTGCCATGCGGCACTTATGTAACCAGTGCGCCAGTGACGCACTTGTTACGCCACCCCTGCGGCTTTAAAAGAAACTGCTTTTCATGGGTTCTTTTTCCGCCAGAGGGAAGCCATGTGGTTTGGCGGCTGCGGCTTCCCTCCGGGGAAAAAAAGGCCGTTGCCGCTCCGGACATTCTCTAAGGTATGTACTGGACTGTTACTGATATGTCCCAGTTTTCAAGTGTGAAATGTTGAAAGGCATGTAACTGTATGTATACACCTGAGAACTGAATATTGGATTCTGTCATATATCTGAAGTCTGTGAAGGCTTGTGTTAATATAAATGTTAGGCTTAAAGATTCTGCAAAACTGCTTTTTAAAGTTTCTGTAGTGAAACAGATGAGTGTAGGTATCTCTTTGAAAATGAGTGATGAAAAGTTCTCTTATGTTGCTATCAAAATCCACACATTTGTGTGTCATGATAAGAAAAATTCAGTCCTAAGCAGCTAGCAGGAAGGCTGCATGAGATTAAAGGTGGGCTATTGGACCATCCTATTGCCAATATTATGGGTCCAGACTTCGGAAGGTCTTGGATATTCTGACTGGGCAATTCTTGGAAGTATAGTAAACAGCAGCAACAACACTCCCCCCCCCCCGTTTTGTACAGTGTGTGCATGCACATATGCACAAAGTGCTGGCGTGTCAGTTTGAATTGTGGGAGTATGGATTTGAACCTACAAATTGCCAGCTGAGAATCATAGAATCATAGAATCATAGAGTTGGAAGAGACCGCACGGGCCAACCCCCTGCCATGCAGGAAATCCAAATCAAAGCATCCCCAACAGATGGCCATCCAGCCTCCATTTGAAGACCTCCAAGGAAGGAGACTCCACTACACTCCGAGGGAGTGCATTCCACTGTTGAACAGCCCTTACTGTCAGGAAGTTCTTCCTAATACTGAGATGGAATCTCTTTTCCTGTAGCTTGCATCCATTGTTCCGGGTCCTGTTCTCTGGAGCAGCAGAAAACAAGCTTGCTCCCTCCTCAATATGACATCTTTTCAAATATTTAAACAGGGCTATCATATCACCTCTTAACCTTCTCTTCTCCAGGCTAAACATACCCAGCTCCCTGAGTCGTTCCTCATAGGGCAAGGTTTCCAGACCTTTCACCATTTTAGTCACCCTCCTCTGGACACGCTCCAGTTTCTCAATGTCCTTTTTGAATTGTGGTGCCCAGAACTGGACACAATATTCTAGGTGGGGCCTGACCAGAGCAGAATACAGTGGCACTATTACTTCTCTTGATCTAGACACTATACTTTTATTGATGCAGCCTAAAATTGCATTGGCCTTTTTAGCTGCCGCATCGCACTATTGACTCATGTTCAACTTGTGGTCTACTTGGACTCCCAGATCCCTTTCACACGTAGTTTCATTCAGCCAGGTGTCCCCCATCCTATATCTGTGCATTTCATTTTTCTGCCCTAAGTGCAGTACCTTACATTTCTCTGTGTTGAATTTCATTTTGTTAGCTTTGGCCCAGCTTTCTGGTCTATTCAGGTCATTTTGAATGTTGATCCTGTCCTCTGGAGTATTAGCTATTCCTCCTAATTTGGTGTCATCTGCAAATTTGATATGTATGCTCCCAATTCTGTCATCCAGGTCATTGATAAAGATGTTGAATAACACTGGGCCCAGGACAGAGCCCTGTGGGACCCCACTGGTCACTTCTCTCCAGGCTGAAAAAGAGCCATTGTTGAGCACCCTTTGGGTTCGGCCGGTCAACCAATTACAGATCCATTTAACAGTTACTTTGTATAGCCCACATTTTACACAAGACTTCAACCATACAGTTCTCATATGAAATAAAAACATTACGTGACACTCTTTATGTTTTACTTGTAAACCAGGGCAATAGATTTTGATTTGTAAGAATGGTGTGTTTAGTAAGTTGAACCTGTAGTTTATCAATAAAATAAAAAAATTCTTTGGTGGGAATGTTAAACTGTATTAAAAATTGCTGTTGTGTGCCTCCAAGTAGTTTCTGATGTACTGTGATCATAAGGGATATCACGGGATTTTCTGAGGCTGAAAATGTGTGACTCGCCCAAGGTCACCCAGTGAGTTTTCATGGATGAGGGGGAATTGAACCAGAATCTCCAGATTCCAAGTCCTACACTCAAACCACTATACCATCTTGGCTCGTAGTATTGTAATACAGTGGTACCCCGGGATACGAAATCACCGCGTTACGAAATTTCCGGGATACGAAAAAATTAAATAGGAAAAAACTGTTCCGGGTTACGTTTTTTTTTCGGCTTATGAAAAAATTTTTGGTGCTTTTCGGCGCTTTTTCGCACGAAATCGCGGCTTTCAGCGCTAGCGGCTATGGCTTTTTCGGCTAGTGAAATCTTTCGGGTTACGAACGGCGCCGCGGAACGAATTACATTCGTAACCCGGGGTACCACTGTATTAAATATTAGGTGGGGCTTTTTAAAAGTGTAAGTTTATCTCACACTTCTTTTAATGTTCCAGGAAGGTTTTTGAGAACCACATATTGATGTTTTAGAAGTTGTGGCTATTATTGGACCGAATTAATTGGCTTTAAGGGAAGTATCACTCAAATAATAGTGCTTTTATTGCTTGGTAGGCCTATTTTAAATACCTTTTAGGGCTGTAATCCTAAACACATTTTACTGTGTATAAGCCCGATTGAGCACAGTGGATTTTACTCCAGAGTAAACATGTATAATATTGCACTACACATTTTTTTAATCTTCAGAATATGCTGCATTTTCTTACCAGTGCTTTTGCCTGCAGCAATGAATGTTTGTATCTTAAGTTGGGTCTTTCACCCATAGAAGAGTTTGTATTTTACTTTGGTGTATTATTATACTATTTGTTTCTTATTTTTTGTGTTACCAATTATTTATAAATTGCTGTCCTTGTGTAGTTTTTATTATTTTGAAAAGTAAACTGTGAGTTGACAATTCTGGTATTGCTCTTGCATTCTATTTTGTCTTGCCCATTATCTTTTTAGCAATTAACTTACTGAACCAGCTGGGTGCAGAATGTTATTGGTGAAATAATTCATTTGTCAGGCTTACACAAGAGAATCAGCTTGCTGTTTTGTTTTCTTAAAAAAATCTGTTTCTTAGACAAGCTTTGGAGTATCATAGCTGAATAATTAGTTTTGGGCTAAATACCGCTCTACCAGAGTTCTTGGATGGCTTTGTATTGAAGAAAAGGAAAATACAAAGCCATAACCATCACCAAAAGCCAAATACTGAGAACTACACAAATCTTCAATCCACCAGTGGTGCATTTGGATTGCAACAGTGTTTGCCATGTATGGACTGTGTATGAAGAGTTGTGGTTTTGTTTGTTTGTTTGCAGAATGGAAGGTATCTTATTTCTACATAGATAAAATTGTTTTCTGTTACTGAACACTGCATGACCATTTGCATCTCATCTTGGAAATCTATGGCCACAGTCCAATGCATAAATTATGTGGGACTGGGAAAAAGTCCCAGTGAATGTAGTGTTGTTTATTTCCAAGAAAATAGATCAGACATAGGATCAAGCTATTGATCTCTATGCCTGTTCCGCTGCTTGAAATCTAGAGTTCTTTGCTGGAGTTGGCTGCTAAGGGACTCAAAGACCTGATATTAAGTGATGTATTATTTTTGTCTGTATGTATCAGCCTCTTTAAAACTTACAGCCTGGTCTAGCACATTTTGAAATGATGGCTTGAAAATTTCAGAAAGAGGAAACTTTAACTAAAAAACTCGGCTGCTTGGTTACCTGCAAGGTTTTTTATTTTCCATTAGTAAGTATGAGGAGATCATAAGGATCACAACCCTATAAACTATACCATCATTTTGATCTTGCAGATAAGGCCCTGATACTGAATATGTGACTTGACCAAGGCTATTGAGTGAATCAATGGCAGCAGAGTGACGTCTGCCTCTCCAAGTCCCGTTCTGTATTCATTGTGTAATTACCAAAATGTTCATCATTGTCTTGGTAAAAATAAGCTGCTAATTGCAAGGATTTATGAAAGGGGAGGATGAGGTTCAGTAAAGTATTTGTACTTTCCTATGGATCCTTGTTGGTGATTCATCCACTGCCATCTAGCCACCATCAAGGCTAAAAGACAAATGTTGAGGTTGAGGTAACAATAGAATGGCACTGTTCTTTGAACAATTGTTAGTTATGCCTCTGTCTCACCTTTCCTCCAGTGTACTCAAGTTGACATTGATGGTGCTCTTCCTCCTCTCAACAGCCTGTAAAGTAGATTAGATTGTGAGAAATCAACTAGCCCAAGGTCACCCAGTAAGTTTCATGTCTGAGTGGGGATTTGATCTTGGATCGCCAGTCCACCACACTGACCACCACACCAGCTCTCAAATAATACTTTTCAAATATGAGTGAACAACCAGTTCAAGAGTACAGCAAGAGAATGTACTCATGAACATAACAAGGGACATAAAATGGTTTCCTTCTTCTAATGATCACCAGTCCTGAAAGTGAATGTTTAACTTCATATTAGCATTTAATTTGTACTCATGTAACAGGACCCATTGAGCATTGTCTTTTCTTCATAATCCATGCAAGGTGATCTGTCTAGACTCTATAACCTGAGGAATTTATTATTATTTATATGTTACCTTTTTATTCTGCCTCTCATTTAAGGAAATTTTATAATACAAATATATCTAAACTGCATAATATAATATCAAATAATACAATACATGTAGATAATCAATAAGAAATATCTAAATCACAATAATATTGTAGATGGTTGATTATTCATATTGACGACCATGAGTCCTTCCAAAATTGCTGCAACCTTGATCTAAATCTCTTAATGTAAAGATGAATGAAGATGTGTTCAATCTGGCTGCAGAAAGCACTTCTAAGCTCCTAGCAGCTGAGAGAACAATAGACTGATATGTGGAAGGTCTCATGGACCTCAATATGAATGATCAGGCATCTACAATATTGTTGTGATTGAAATATTTCTTATTCATTGTCTACATGCCTTGCATTATTTGATATTATATTATGCAGTTTAGATATATCTGTATTAAAAAATCTATCTGATTAGGTTCACACCTGTATTTCTGTTTAGTTTAGTATTAGTTAGTTTAGGGATTACTTGCAGTTCTTTGTGTTAGTAGTTCTCATTTAAAGAGGTCAGGAGTGCAATATTGGCCCACATATGTTTTATCCCCTATGAGCTTCATGTCTGGCTAGGATGGCTGGTTGCTAAGGCAATGAGTGCCCTGTTATTTCCTGCTTCAAACCAACCTTCTCCTCTACTGTCATGATGGCATTTACCTGCATGGCCTGGCTGGCATGCTGCTTCAGTACTTTCTGCAATAGTCACTTTAAAAGTCCATTATAATGGGACATTCTGGGCCATGTGCAATAAGTGTACATATTCAGAACTTTCCCCTATTCCACATTTAGTCTGTAGGCATTAATGAACACTTTCCTTACTTGGTCCCAATCCATCTCAGAGCTAAAAGATTAGCATTAGTGGGTGTTTGGATTATCATTACCCAACTGGAATGGCCCTGAGTCAGAGACCAAAGAATCCATCTCTTCCTGTTTGGAGAACTCAAAGGCAATGGAAGAACAGTGGATGCCTATAGTCCTGCAGCCAGATTACCAGGGAGGAGGAAGGAATGGAAGCCTCTTCAAGAACTCCACTAGGAAGTTAGTGACTATATTAAACAGTGTCAGCCTCCTTCTTTGCTCAGGAACTTCCTAATGTCTTCTGCCAGCTTGGACATGTCCCATGACAATGGAGGAGATTTGGGCCAGCCAAAGCCAGTTCCATAGGCCACTGTTGCTTGGGGCAGTGACCACCCCTCACCTCTGACATGTGTCACTATTCTCTGTCTCACTGCTCACAGTGACCATCACACTGCCTCTTCCCCACACCATTACTGACATGGACAAATATTTTTCTGTGTCTTGTGACACCTTAAATAATCTTGGTTTGAGGATAAAATATAACTGTCAGTGTGTGGAATTCACTGCTATCTTTCATGCAAAATAGATACAACAGAAAAATAATTGGAGATTTTCACTGATGCTCTAGAATTGTATTTTTGTACCAGTGTGTCGTAGTGGCTTGACTATGACTCTGGAGACAGAGTCAATTCTTGCTTGGCCCTGAAACCCACAGAGTGATCTTGGGCTAGTCACGGACACTCAGCCTCAGGGGAGGTCAGTGACAAAGCTCCTTTGAATAAATCCTGCCAAGAAAGCCCCTTGATAGGTTCGCCTTAGAGTCACCATAAGTCAGAAACAACTTGAAGGCATACAACACATACACACATCCTGCTACATACTGTGCCAACCCTGTTATTCAGTAGTGATGAGTTGACCTATTGTGTGGTTTGCTTGATGATTGGCTGGCGCTGAATGCAGCTTGCTTGGAAAACGAATAGTAATTTCAATGTCAAAAGATTGAAGTGTATTGAACTATGAAAACGAAAGCAATTTAGAATGTGAATGGTGTGTATCTAAGATAATTTTTGTAATTTTGGTTAAAATTAAGGCATTCAATAATGTGCTTTGTATAATATAATACTAAATGGTGCCCTAAACCAGTTTTCTCACTTCTCCGGAGGCTCACAAATTACAATTAAACTCAGTGGGAATGCTGACAGTTTTGTTAATAGGGATGTTTAAGTTCTATACCTCTCAATATAGTGATCTGTTTAAGCACTTGTTGAATTACTAATACAGATTTCTCTGTTTTCTATATAGCTGTTGCTATATTCACTACAGATTTGCTTTGTGAGCAAACTGGGGAAAGTCAGCTTTCAGCGTGTCTGTATGGATTTTAGTGTTTATTTCAGAATGTCTAAAGAAACATTCATTGCTTATGTGAGGGCAAAAAAAGGAAAAGCTGTGTTAACAGTTTTATGAGCAGTATTGCAGCTTGCTTTGGTGAAAGGTGAAAGGAACTCCTACTGGAGGATTTAAGGATAATTGGCACCTGTTATCACTCCTCTCTCCCGCTCTCTTTCCTTTCTTTATAAGCTAGTGCAAATCCATCTATGTGAGACAACTCTCCCATGGCGACAGTTACAAAGCTGTAACATATACTTGTTAATTGACTTGCATGTAATAATGTGAGACCTCTTAGGTGCAAACTACACATTTTATGTAAATATGTGCGAAGAAGCTCAGTTGTTATTTTAATGGAAAGTAGCCTTGGGAGGTTGTCATTCCAAGTGGAATAACAGTGGAAAGAAGCTATTTTTGCTGTCAAAGTATAATCCTCTGTATTTTTACTTAGAATTAGTATGTTCAACATGGCTTATTGAGCAAATATTGATGAGTTATAGCCAAATTCTGACCCCTTCCTCTGCACGTGGGGCTGCTTCCCCCGTGAACCTTCAGAAGCAGGATGGCAGCTATGCTTAAGGAACAGCAGGAGAAGGAACATTTGGTGGAGATTTTGAGCATGAAAATGTCTAGCAAGAAAAAGAATAAACAGTCTCCCCTTCTCACCCAGTCACAATAAGAACCTATTGTAGCTTAATTATTATTAGCATTTGTCCATAGTGAGTAATTTGATCCTTAAATATGTAGCTTCTCATTTTCTGCCACAGAGGAGACAGCAAAGAGGGCTCACTCCTTCCTTGTCTACAAAATACCTATATTTTGATTGTTTGCACAGAAAGATGTTTGATGGATTGCTTATTAGATAGGCAGCGGCAAGTAAATGGAGTGTGATTGTGAAATTAAAGAACAGATTATCTTACATGTTGCCTGTAACAGGATAGTGTAGTGGGAGAGGCTTCTGATAAAAGCCCTAGACAGTAAAAGAGAGGCTTTTCCTTTTCCTCCTTTGTGATATTCTCATGAGGATTTATCTGGGGTTTGAACAAGCATTACTTAAGCTTGCGTGGTGATATACAATTTAGTTATCTGTGTTTTATGTTCAGTCACTACAACCATTCAGATCAGGTTAAAGAATAGATCCACTGTGGCATAGTGGTTTGAGGATTGGACAACAATTCTGGAGAGGAGGGTTTGACTTCATGCTTGGCCATGCAAACCCATTGGGCCAGTCACCACTCTCAGCCTCAGAGAAATGCAAAGGCAGCTCTGAATAATTATTTCTAAGAAAAACCTGTGATAGATTCAGCTTAAGGTTTTTATAAGTGGAAAATGAAGCACAATGATAATGAGAATGTTAGTCTACCAGAACCACTGTTTCATACGTAGTTCCAAGCTTAGAGTTCTTTTTTCTTTTTCTTTTTTTTGAAAAATGTAGGTCTCAAATGTGCTTATTTCGGGTACTTCTAGAATCATAGAGTTGGAAGAGACCACAAGGGCTATCCAGCCCAACTCCTTGCCATATGGGAACTCAAAATGAAAGCACTCCTGACAGATGGCCACCCAGCCTCTGTTTAAATACCCCCAAAGAAGCAGACTCCACCACACTCTGAGGGAGTGTGTTCCATTGTCAAACAGCCCTTACTGTCAGGAAGCTCCTCCTTATGTTGAGGTGGAATCTCCTTTCCTGGAGCTTCCATCCATTGTTCTGGGTCCTGTTCTCTGGAGCAGCAGAAAACAAGCTTGCTCCCTCCTCAATATGACATCCCTTCAAATCTTTAAACAGGGCTATCATGTCACCTCTTAACCTTCTCTTCTCCAGGCTAAACATCCCCAGCTCCCTAAGTCGTTCCTCATTGGGAAAGGTTTCCAGATCCTTCACCATTTTAGTCGCTCTCCTTTGGACACGCTCCAGTTTCTCAATGTCCATTTTGAATTGTGGTGCCCAGGGCTGGACGCAGTATTCCAGGTGGGGCCTGACCAAAGCAGAATACAGTGGCACTATTACTTCTCTTGATCTAGACACTATACTTCTGTTGATGTAGCCTAAAATCGCATTGGCTTTTTTAGTGGCCACATCACATTGTTGACTCATGTTCAACTTGTGGTCTACTAAGACTCCTTGATACCTTTCACTACTAAGACTCCTCGATACCTTTCACATTATGCATCCTATATCTGTGCATTTCATCTTTCCGCCCTAAGTGCAGTACCTTTCTCTATGTTAAAATGCATTTTGTCAGCGTTAGCTCAGCTTTCTAATCTATTCAGGTCATTTTGAATTTCATCTTCTTCTCTGGTGTATTATTGAATAGCACTGGGCCCAGGACAGAACCCTGTGGGACCCCACTGGTCACTTCTCTCCAAGATGAAAAGAAGCCATTGTTGACCACCCTTTGGGTTCGGCCAGTCAACCAGTTACAAATCCATGTAACATTTGCATTGTCTAGTCACATTTTACAGCTTGTTTGCAAGAATGTCATGGGAACCTTGTCAAAGGTCTTGCTGAAATCAAGATATGCTTAACTAGAGGTGATCAGCAGCCTGCCTTCAATCTGGGCCTGACCCATGAAGTTTCTATTTTTATGTTGTTTCTGTTTCTCTCACCTATTTTTAATCAAAATAGAGGAAGAATAGAATGGGAGAGATGTTTCACATTTCAACTGGCTACTTCTCTCTAGCTGTTGTGTAGAATGTCCCAGCCATTCTCAGTCACCAGGTGGCTAAACTGTACAACTGTTATGTCCCTATTTCTAGAAGATGTTTCCACACATAGATAACATGTGAAAACTTGAGAGAGGCACATGTGGTACATTAAAATACGTTTCCAATCCCAAACTGACCCCTGAGGTTTGAGAAGCTAGCCATCCTTGGTTAACAATGTACTATAGTATGTATCTTTGCACTTTACCATATATATTTTTTAGTTTTTTATATATATAAGTAATAGGAAACATTTTATTGGACACACCATTATTTTGAACATACTTTGAAGGCCATAAAGTTCCACTTTATCTGCCTTTTCCAGTTCGAGCAATTGAGACCTATCCCTTTCTGTTTGTTTATTGATATTATTGTTGTTGTTATTTGTATCCCACCTTTTTCTCAGATTGGGACTTAAAGCTGCTTACAACAATTCAAAAAGACATTGTTAAAAATCCACAAGATGCAAAAGTTAAAACAAAGATAAACAATAAAAAAACCAGATTAAAACATCATTAAAACAAATACATACACCAGAACACGTCTCTGTGTCATCTAGTGAGAAAGCCTTTGAAAAGAAGGCATTACAGTTAGCCCTGGAAAGGATGTAATCTCCCCCCCCCCCCTTTTTGATACAACAGTATAGAGATCATTCCAATTGGGATTGAAACTACAAGGGAATATAATGCTTGAGCAAATCCGCTTATAGTATTCCCAGACACAAATGAAACCCACTAATGGAATAAAGAGGGATCCAGATAATTATCTCAGTTGCATTAACTTTCATCCTTTCAGTAAGTTACTCTTGCTTTAACAAAGTTTCATAGTTTGGAAACTTATATCTCCCTAGATATTTTCAAGATGTAAACTGTTCTCTTTCTTCTGAAAGATGGAAGTGCATGTCACATTTCTTTTTTGTGTAACCATTAGCACTTACATTCCTCCTGCTCCTCAACTACTGTTTTATGAAGCTGATTTTTTTTCTCTTCTGTCATTCTTGTGCTGACATTAAAGCATAATTTTGACCCAGATGTCATCCTCTGCACTCTCCTTGTAGCAGCAATTAATGAAGGAATAGTGACCTAACAAACACAATTTCTTGAAAAGTGAGAAAATGGCACATACTTTTCAAGGTTTTCTGCTGTATAACAAATAACCTGAATATATGAAAACACTGAAAGTGATATAAAATGCAGTTAAACGTAATAAGTGGAAAGGGCTGACAAATTTACAATAGTTTAATCTGCTTTGCAGAAATAATGCAGTTTTATACCACTGTAACTGCTGTGGCTCCATGCTGTGGAATGCTGGGTTTTGTAGTTTGTTGTGTCACCTAAATTGTCTGACAGAGAAGGCTAAATATGTCACAAAACTACAACCACCTGAATTTCATAGCATTGAGCCATGGCAGTTAAAGCAATGTCAAACTGAATTATTACTATAGTGCAGATTAGACTATTATAAGTGTGTGTGTGTGTGTATACTGTATATATACTGTATATGTATTATCCTACCTGAGAGTATGTATTTTCCCTGGGTGAAGATTAACCTTCCATTTTGAAGCCAAGCCCTCCCTCCAGTCCATCTGCCTTGGTCCAGGCCTTGGAGGCAGAGAGGAACTGCTGGACCTCTTACCCTTTCCCTCCACCACTCCCTTCTCCTTTTGTGTTGTGTCTTTTTAGATTGTAAGCCCGAGGGCAGGGAACCGTCTAACTAAAAAGATTGTATGTACAGCGCTGTGTAAATTTACAGCGCTTCATAAATAAAGGTTAATAATAAATAATAATATAACCTCATGTAAGCGTATTAGTAAGATCAAGAGCGCTTGAGCAACTCAAAGAAGCGATCAAGCCTGTGTATACCAATTCTGAAAAACAAAACTCCAGAGTGCAAGTTCAAAGATCTAAAGGTGACCACATAATACCAATCTTATAATCTTTGCATTGGCTGCCAATTAGTTTACGGGCACAGTACAAGATGTTGGTAATAACTTTTAAGGCCCTACATGGCTTAGGCTTATTATTTAGATTATTTACTGGAGTGCCTTCATCCATACAATCCACTTCGCACACTCAGGTCCTCTAGGAAAAACCTACTGCAGCTAAGGAAGACTAGGCTGGCTGCGGTTTCCCAAAGGGCCTTTTCATCTGCTGCTCCTAAACTATGGAATGATCTGCCAGAGGAGATCCGTCATATTACAACTCTTGATGCCTTTACGAAGGCTGTCAAGACGGATCTCTTCCGGCAGGCCTTCCTTGACTCATCGTTCTATGATACTGATATGGTTTGCCCTTGTCTGCTCCATGATGTCTCGTTTTAGTTATGTCTATTTTATTAACTTAACTGTATTTTATAACACTGTTGTTTAGTTTATAATCGGGGGGTAAGGGGATCATGTAATTTTTTATTTATGTATGTATGATTTATATTTGTTATTGATGTATTTTATTGTTGTAACCTGCCTCGATCCTTTTGGGAGAGGCGGGCTATAAATAAATTTAATTATTAGTTTTACTTGTAATCAAGGGGAATCACAATTCACACAAAGACACCCACTTATGTACATGTCAAGAACTAATTATATAAAAGGTGGTAGCAGATAGTGACTGAAGGGACTGTACTAATTCCAGAAGTGGAGATCTGATCGGAGGATACCAGAAGTGAAATGGCTCAGCAAGCTGCCAGCAATGCTAAGGAGTTGAGCGACAGAGAATCTGTCTGAACTGAAGTGAAACCAAATTGGGAGTGCCTGAGCAGGCATTTTTATAGGGCAAAATTTGGACAGATTTTGCGATTAGAGTGAATTTCCAGAAGAGAGGAATGAAAGGGAACTTGTGAATGGCTGGACAATCAGTGCAAATGTCTCTGAACAATGAGGCATCGCTTCCAGAGGGAAGTATTTTTGGATTTTTTTCACTTGTAAATACAAGGTCTATCACACACCACTCCTACAAGTGAAGGAATTATACAGATTCTCATCTTGATTGATCTCTCCTTGGCTGTGTACTCTTGAGCTTCCATCATGCTGAGCCCTTTGGATCTCTGAATATGAGCACTGATCTCCTGATATGCTATGGCTAGTTTCCTGAGGGTGCCCTCTTGGCTTCATGCCTCAAAAATCCTTTTTGATATCAACTTGATATTGAGGAGGGGTGCAGAGGGCCAAACCTTGGAGTAACTGGAGTGACAGGGTCTTGATCTAAAAATTGTCTCCATTATATTAATTGCATTTCTATATAGGACAATGGTGGTAAAAATGGATCCTTTGACTTGCATGCCTGGCCCCCCTGAAAAAAAGTCTTGGCCACAAAAAGGGGGGGTTGGGGAGAAAAAGGTAATGAGAGGAGGAAAAAGAAAAAATGAAGAGCTGAAATATGTTGTGTGGGTCCTTTACAAACAGCCCCGAGTGATAAATTACAAGATAAGAGAGATTGTTTGGAAAAGGTAGGGAGAATTGTTTCAGTGTCTGCCACAAGTAGTTGTGGTTTTTTTTTTTTTTGGCTTCATCCATGAAGCCAGAAATCTTTAATGCATTCTTTAAGGCCCTTTAAGGGCTGGGATTCTCATTAACGAATGAAATATAATTTTATAATGTGTGGTTTATAATTTTAGACTTGTGATTTTAAATGTATTTAATTTGTGATTTTAAGTGTACTATTAATGTAAGACTGTTAGCCACTCTGATTTCTTATGAGGGAGGGTGGGATGCAATCAAATCAAATCCAATAATAATAATAATAATAATAATAATAATAATAATAATAATACTGAATGGTGACCATTGTCATCATCTTTTTAATTATTTTGAGAACTCTTCTGCTACAGTTGATTTCCCCCCATCCTTAGAAACATTTTCATTATCTTATATTGATTGCCTTTATCAATGGTTTCTTTTCTTGCATGCTGTTTTAATATTTAGTTTAGAATATTAGGAGAAGGGTTGCATCTGTTTTGTATCTCCTTCTGACACAGCACTTCACTGTCCAGATAGATTGCTTGTTTATGGGTCCATTCATACTACATCATTTTAGTGCTATGATTCACCTTTAAATGTCATGGCAACATCCTATGGGGTTCTGGGATTGGTGGTTTAAGGAGCAGCCTGTAAAATCCTTAGCTAGAAAGTTCCTCTTGCACCTCACTAAACCCCCAGGATTCCACAGAATGCAGCTATGACAATTATAGAACTATAAGTGTGTAGTGTGAAAGGCATGATGTTTAGTGGATTAGAAGAAACTATGTGGTCAGCACAACCAACAACATGAGGCCCCTAGGGAGCTGAGGAAACCCAAGAGAGGGTGATATCCTCAGAGGAATGATAAAGGCATTTAGAATTCCCTAAAAAGGAAAGGGGGGGGGACTCCCTAAGGAAAAGCAATAATGCTGTGATGGTGGCAAGGTGTTACTGAAAGGCTTTGGCACCAAGACCTCTTTACATTCAGCTCTTCTGCAGAAAAATGATCAATGTCTAGATAAAACTCCTTTGACAGCAGCTGTCTCTACAACACAGACAATTCTTGAAAGCCTCAGTTAACTGTTAGTTCACTCCCAGGGTTATGGTAAGCAAACCTGTTCTTGTGGCTTTGTAAAACATTATGGAGATTTAGGGACATAAAGCGATGATGATAGGTTGCAGAAAAAAACTTTGGTTGCCAGAGGATTAGAGTGTGATTTTTGTCCTTCCCTAAAGAGTGCACCCTTGTAAATTTTAGTGGGATGTCACTACGGCTGCATCCACTCTGCAGAACTAGTGCAGTTTGACACAGCTTTAACTGTTGTGGCTCCATCCTATGAAATCTTGGGATTTGTCGTTTGTTGTGGCACCAGTGCTCTCTGACAGAGAAGGCTAAACATCTCGCAAAACTATGTATTCCACAGTTGTATAGTTCTGAACCGTGGCAGTTAAAGCCATGTCAAACTACATTATTTCTGCAGTGCAGATACACCTGCAACTTCACACATTTATATATATGGTGAACTGGCACAATATATCCTTAATTTTTTGAAGTGTCAAAGAACAGTCTCAGTTCCATGGTCAAAGAATATTCATCCCATCTCTAATTTTAACATCCATTTTCAGATTCTCCCTTGATAGCACATCCTACACCCCCATGCTCTATGTGGGGTTTATATATTTTCATATCTATAGCCAAGCATATTCTTAAGAGGTCACTATCACCGCTTAGAGCAATAGAAAGCTTCCCATGAGAAAGGCATGTTGACCTGATGACATGTGGAGGAGTACTCAAAGGTTAAATGGGTTTACTTATCAGTCCCATTTTCCCCCAGGCTTTCTGCATATTGTTGTGCATTAGAGACAAAGGAGGTTTCATTACACCAATGCGAATAAGGCTATTTTTTCTACCTACGCCTAGGGTTGCCATAACCCAGCGGCCCCCGTGACAATCATGCTTTTGGGGGGCCCCTCCCGGTCCCGGTCCAGTTTGGGCCCCCACCCGTGCCTTGTTCCTGGTTTGGGGGCCCGCTCCAGCCATTGCCACTGCTGCTAATGCGGCTGCTGCGGCGCCAACCCACCTCCTCCTCCGGCTCTGCCTTCCTCCTCCTCCTCAGCGGCAGAAGCGCCGCCGCCACCGCACCTCCAGTGTGAGGGCTTGCGTGCCTTGGCGCGCGCCGCCCAAGCCTCAGCAGGGGCCAGTGGCAGCGCGCCTGCCCCACTTCCCTCCGCACATGCACGCCTGCCCTGCTTCCCTCCGCGCGCACGCGTGCCAACCATAATAAGGAGGAGGAGGGGGGAGAGGAGGAGGAGGAGGAAGGAGCCGGAGGAAGGGTGCCTGAAGGCCAGGGCAGAATTGGGCTGGAGGAGGAGGAGGAAAGCTGAGTCAGTGGCCATTAGGTCTGCCTTGGTATTTTAGGGTTTTTAAATTATATTTAAAAATATAAAATACTTATTTTATTTAATTTTTTAAATTTTTATTATTGCTTTTTATTTTTTATTTTATTAATTTTTATTATTGCTTGTTTTTTATTTTATTACATTAATTTTTATTATTGCTTGTTTTTGTTTTATTTTATTAATTTTTATTATTGCTTGTTTTTATTTTATTACATTAATTTTTATTATCAAATATATACACCCCTGCCTTGTTTTTTATTTATTTTTTCATTATTTTTTATTATTAAATATATGCAAGTTCATTTTCTGTGTATTTATGGTGCTTTGAATGCTAACAAGTCTGCCTTTCTTGGCCAATTATAGTGATGATGATGATGATGATGGTGATGGTGATATTGATATCAACAAGCCTCTGAGGCATGGCCAATGTAACTTGCTGTGATTTTTACAAACTCATGCGCAGTGAAGAAAAGCCACAGTCCCTTGCCCAAGTACACACTTCTGAGAAGTACAGTTGAAGCCGAGGGCAAGTCCATTTCTGCCATCTGTCTAGGAATAATGCCAAAATGCCCTCCATTTTGATCATACCTAAAAACATGCATTTATATTAACATTTTTTAAAAAAAAAACCTCAATTTTTGCGCATCCTCCATTTAAAAAAAACGTGTCCTACATTTGAAAATGTTGCCCTACATTTGTCCTACATTTGTCCTGGTTTGGAGGTCCTCACTTATGGCAACCCTACCTACACCCTGCCATGTTCCCAGGCAACTTTCCTATCCACCCATCCTGGAGTTGTCCTAAATCCAACCCATGTTTTGTTAATCTGGTTAAAACTATGAGTTGAGATTGCTTTTTTTTGGTCAGTTCTTTGAGAAAACACTCAGACTCTTTGTAATTTGTAGGGAATATTAAGAATCCTTTGAGGGCACCAAACAGATATAAATATCTGACCCACACTGCTCATAGAGTGGCCACCTCACAGAGTTCTGCCCAAAAGTCCAGAATTTCCTCTTCCTGCCATCTTAATGCCACCTTAACTACTGAACTACTGAAGATTTGAAGCCTGGTTTCCAGAGTCATAGTTCCATGCTCAAACTACTACACCATGCTAGCTACCTCCTCAGTGTTCAAATTAGTAGACTAATCAGTGAAATCTCATTTACCAAACATGTCTCATACACTTAGAAGATTATCGCACTGCGTTCTGAGAACGTTCCATATCATCACGTGATGAGAACGTTCCTGGAACGGATATTACCGCATTAGAAATCAAAACGTGATCAGAACGTGATCAGAACGGCAGTTTACCGCACTGCGATTCCTTTTTCTTGAAACCGTTCTCAGAACGGTTTGCTGTATTACGTTTTGTGGGCTGTCTTCTGATGACGTCGCCACTCAGTGGTTGGACGGCTCGGGAGAGGCGCTGCCCCCAGGAAAGAGGGAAAAGGGAGGCTTGGGCCATGGAGCTCGCCTCTCCTGAGTCCCTCGGCTTACTGAAATCCCTCACCTCCCTTCCCCATAGGAATCAATCCAAAAACGGAGCTTTAAAAGAGCAGTGAGCCCTCTTCCCTCAGTTTTTATTTACAATATATTACCTTCCTTTAACTTCTTCCTCCTGTCTTTCTTATCTTCCTTTCTAACTTTTCTTGAGTAGCAGTTTCTCTTTACACTCTCCTTCCCCTTCTATTCCCGACACCCTTATATCTTTATAAACTCTTTATTTCTATCCTTCTATCTTACTTACTTCTTATTTATCTTCCCTCTTTACTTCAGTCCTCTTTTCCCCACCTTTTTGATGCCTCCCCTTCTATTCTTCTGACTTTGCTCTATCTTTCCTAAACCTTTTAAAGTTCCATTATGTCTTCTTACGTTATTACTTTTCCAACTATTCCTATTTCCTCTTCTAGTCCGACCTGCTTGCTTTCCCCCTCTGTGCTGCCGCTCGGTTTGTCTCTTTCTTTACTCTCCACCTCGCTTCCGTCGGCTCTATGGGCGCGGGCGCGTCTCTTCTCCCTCTTTCCCCAGCAGACCTTCTTCCGTTTTACTGTTGACCTTCTTCCGTCGTCAATCTAGTCGCTCTATCCCACTGCTTATCTTCTCCCTTTGTTGATCCTCCAGACTCTCTTCCGTCTTCCGTTGCCCTTCTGGTCACTTCCGTCGTCGCTCTAGTCTGCAACTTGTCTCCTCCCTTTGTTAATCCTCCGGATCCTCTTCCGTCTTCCGTCGCCCTTCTAATCTCTTCCGTCGTCTTTCTGGTCCCCGACTCGTCTGCTTTTCCGTCTCAGTCCTCCAAAGCGTCTTCCGTCGCCCTTCTACCCTCTTCCGTTGTCGCTCTATCTCGCAGCTTGTCTCCTTCCTTTGTAGGTCCTCCGGACCTTCTTCCGTCGTCTCCAGACCTCCTTCCGCTATCCTTCTAGGCAACAACTCGTTTCTCTTTTCTCTTTCCGGCTTTTCTCTTTCTCCCCCTCTCTTCTCCTCCCGGAAGAGGCGCCTCGCCGCTCCACACCTCCTTACTCCCTCCCCTTTCGAGGGGCCAGCCAGGCTCGCTGCCTTCTTCGCTCCTGGAGTGTAGTCTTATCTTATCAGCCGAGTCCAGGTGAGTTCCAAGGTCGCTGTTTGTTAACCCTTTCGTTACTCTCTTCTACTGCATAGACACCAAGTTTTGTAAATCCGTTTTAAATTTGAGACTGAAAAAGGGGCAAAATTGATCTTTCGCAGATGGGCGTCTGCAAGTTATTCATATTATTTTATAAGTTCCTCTATAATAATATCAGCTTTCCCCGCTCCGCCAGTACAGACTAATACAGTACAGATTAATAAAGGGGATTTTTTTTTTTTTTTTTTGGACTGAAACTTACTGGGAAGAATCACTGGATAAATTTGAAGAACTGATATATTAAGAGTAACCTGAAAGGAAGAGTGCGGATCCAGAGAAACCGGGGGTAGAAATAATTTATAATCTGATGTTGATATTGTAAATTAACGATATTGAAAATTTGTGATAATTATCTTTCTGCTTTCTCCCTTCACTTGGAATATTAAGGCTGGGAATATATTGAAAATTGGTTTGAAGAAAGGGGTTAAATATAGAATGAATACAAGAACCCAAACGCAGAAAGCACTACAACAGTCTCAAAACCAAAGAAAATTCTCGACAGATTCACCTAAAAATATAGATATGAATCAACTTCTTTTAGATAAAATTGAGAACCTCTCAATAAATTTGTCAGCAAATCTGGCCAAAGAAATGGACATTTTTAGAAAAGAAATAAAACAGGAGATCAGGTCAGATTTGAAAGAAATAAATCAAACGGTGGATAAACTGTTAGTAGATACACAAAAAACTAAACAAAGAGTTGAAATTCTTGAATTTAGAACAGAAAAATTGGAAGCAGATTTGGCAAAATCCATGAATAAAAAAGAAGACGAACTAGATGAAAGAGCAATTTGGGAACAAAAACTGAGAGAAAAATGCGTTAAAATAAGAGGCCTTCCGGAAGAAAAAAATGAAGATTTGGCAGAAAAATTAATCACAGAAATTGCAAAATTTATGAAAAAGGACCCTGTTTTTTTTGATGAAGAAGTGGATAAGATATTTCGCATTAATTCCCTAATTGCAAAACAAAAGGGGCTGCCGAGAGATGTTGCTTTGTACTTTGTGAGAAAACGCACTCGAGATTTGTTTCTTTCCCTGCACAATGATACCCCATTTGTTTTTAGAGGACAAGAGTTAAAAGTGCTGAAAGATATCCCCGGAAGAATTCTTCGGAAAAGAAAGGATTATATCTTCCTGACGACTTTCTTGAGGAAGGAAGCGATACCATATCGATGGGACCTACCAGAGGGTTTGACCTTTTGGTGGAATAAAAAAAGAACAAAAATTTCTACACCAGAACAAGCAAAGTCTTTTTTAAGAAAGGTAACAGAGAAGAATAAAGATTCTTATAAAGGAGAACCAAGACAACAAGTTAAAGCAAGGGCGTTAAGAGAGGACAAAAGAGGAGTAGAGGAAGAAAGATCAACAGTGAGCCCAGGGAGGAACGAAGAGGAAGAAGATTTAGGAGAAGAGGAAGAGCAAAACCACAACTCCCTAGAGGACTCAATCCAAGAAATTGATCCACAAGAATTGGTGCTGGAGGAAGAAAGATTGAGAAGAGAGGAGCAAGAGAGAGAAACGAATATCCTCTTGAACTGACATACGGACTCTGAAATTCCCTATCTGAATTCAAACTATTTCCTGACCTTTTATTACTTGACTACTATTATATTTGAATAAACAATTTTCTTGAAATTAAAAAAAAATATATATATCTAAATTGATTGTCTTGGGTGCTTGAGAGATACAGACTGGGTGATGGCGGAATATCTTTTTAAAATTCCGTGGAATGTGCAGGGGTTAAATACACCACAGAAAAGAAAAAAGATTTGTCACTACCTTCAAAAACTAAAAGTGGACATAATTTGTCTACAAGAAACCAGAATTAAACAGAAAGATAAAAAACACTTGAGATGCGTTAAATTGGGTAAAGAATATATATCAGCAGCAAAAGCAAAAAAAAAAGGGGGTGGTGATATACGTGAATACAAAATGGGAAGCTAGAGAGATTGAAAATGACCCAGAGGGACACTATGTTATTGTGGAATTGTTGTGTAATAATCAAAAAATAATGTTGGTAGGGGTATACGGGCCATTGGATAATAAAAATAAATTCTATAAGAAATTAAAAGAAAAATTATTGAATCTACAATTTGACTCCATAGTTATGCTGGGCGATTGGAACGGGGTAATGGATCCTAATATTGATAAATTTACAGAGCGAAAGAAAAAAAATACTCAAGGGAAACTTCCGAAGGAATTTTTTAATTTGATGGATTTAATGGTGACGGAGGACGTATGGAGGAAAAAAAATGGTAATAATAAAGATTACACTTTTTTCTCCAACCCTCACAAAACATGGACACGAATTGACATGATTATGGCCTCGTCGCATCTGCTCCCGAGGATTCATAAAGCACAAATTTTGACAAAAATTTGGTCCGACCATAACCCGGTACAGATAGATTTGAATCTAGGAAAAAAAGAATACAATTGGAAGTTAGACAGTGCTTTATTAAAAGATGAAAAATTGGTAGAACAATTAAAGAGGAATATTCAAAATTATTTTGAAGAAAATTTAGATAAAGGAGTAAATGATCAAACGGTTTGGGACGCGTTTAAAGCAGTCATGAGAGGTTGGTTAATTAAAAAGGCCTCAGAAATTAGGAAAAAAAGAAATGAAAAATTAGACAAATTAAATAAGGAATTAGAGCAGAGAGAGAAAATGTTAAAGAGTAATCCTAAAGATAGAAATACTTTAACGGAATTGAAACTAATACAAAAACAAATTTCGACTCTCATGATAGAACAGATGGAAAAGAAATTAAAATTTGTCAAGCAAAAATATTATGAATCAGCAAATAAACCGGGGAAACTATTGGCATATCAAATTAAAAAAGAAAAATCGAAACGAAGAATAAATATGATAAAAGAAGAAGAAAGGGTGTTGACGGACCAAAA
>NC_056523.1:92739570-92776304 GCF_019175285.1 Sceloporus undulatus
TCTCGCTTGTTATTTGCTATCCCACCTTTTTCCAGATTGGGACCTTCAAAGCTCTTACAACAATTCAAAAAGACATTGTTAAAAATCCACAAGATGCAAAAGTTAAAACCAGATAAACACTAAAAAAAACCAGGATTAAAAACATCATTAAAACACCTACATCACACCAGAACACGTCTCTGTGTCATCTAGTGAGAAAGCCTTGAAAAGAAGGCATTACAGTTATGCCTGGAAAGGAGGTAATCTCCCCCCCCCCTTTTTGATTACAAACAGTATAGAGATATTCCAATTGGGATTGAAATACAAGGGACATATAATGCTTGCAGCAAAATCCGGCTTATAGTATCCCAGACACAAATGAACCCATAATGGAATAAGAGGGATCCAGATCATTATCTCAGTTGCCATTAACTTTCATCCTTTCAGTAAGTTACTCTTGCTTTAACAAAGTTTCATAGTTTGGGGAACTTAATCTCCCTAGATATTTCAAGATGTAACTGTCTCTTTCTTCTGAAAGATGGAAGTGCATGTCACATTTCTTTTTTGTGTAACCCTTGCACTACATTCCTCCTGCTCCTCAACTACTGTTATGAAGCTGATTTTTTTTTCTTCTGTCCATTCTTGTGCTGACATTAAAGCATAATTTTGACCAGATGTCATCCTCTCACTCTCCTTGTAGCAGCAAATAATGAGGAATAGCGACCTAACAAAACCACAATTCTTGAAAAGTGAGAAAAATGGCACATTCTTTTCAAGGTTTTCTGCTGTATAACAAATAACCTGAATATATGAAACACACTGAAAAGGATATAAAATGCAGTTAGTTAGTAGTAAACGTAATAGTGGAAAGGGCTGACAAATTACAATAGTTTAATTCTGCTTTGCAGAAATATGCAGTTTTATACCACTGTAACGCTGTGCGTCCATGCTGTGGATGCTGGGTTTGTAGTTTGTGTGTCACCTAAATTGTCTGACCGAGAAGGCTAAATATGTCACAAAACTACAACCACTGAATTCTCGCATTGGCCATGGCCGTTAGTTAAAGCAATGTCAAACTGAATTCTTACTATCGTGCAGATTAGGACTATTATAAGTGTGTTGTGTGTGTGGTGTGTATACTGTATATTATACTGTATATGTATTATACTACCTGAGGTATGTATTTTCCCTGGGTGCAGATTAACCTTCCATTTGAAGCCAGCCCTCCCTCCAGTCCATCTGCCTTGGTCCAGCCTGGAGGAGAGGGAGGAACTGCTGGACACCTCTTACCCTTTCCCTCCACCACTCCCTTCTCCTTTTGTGTTGTGTCTTTTTCGTTAAGCCCGAGGGCAGGGAACGTTACTAAAAAAGATTTATGTACAGCGCTGTGTAAAATTTACAGCGCTTCATAAAAAAGGTAATAATAAATAATATATAACCTCTGTAAGCGTATTAGTAAGATCAAGAGCGCTTGAGCAACTCAAAGAAGCGATCAAGCTGGTGTATACCAATCTGAAAAACAAACACTCCAGAGTGCAGTTCAAAGATCTTAAAGGTGACCACATAATACCAATCTATAATCTTTGCATTGGCTTGCCAATTAGTTTACGGGCACAGTACAAGATGTTTGTAAAACTTTTTAAGGCCCTTACATGGCTTAGGCTTATTATTTAGATTATTTACTGGAGTGCCTTCATCCATACAATCCACTTCGCCACACTCAGGTCCTCTAGGAAAACCTACTGCAGCTAAGGACGACTAGGCTGGCTGCGGTTTCCCAAAGGGCCTTTCATCTGCTGCTCCTAAACTATGGATGATTCTGCCAGGGATATCCGTCATATTACAACTCTTGATGCCTTTACGAAGGCTGTCAACGGATCTCTTCGGCAGGCCTTCCTTGACTCATCGTTTCTATGTATATGATATGGTTTGCCCTGTCTGCTCCCTGATTGTCTCGTTTAGTTAGTCTATTTTATTAACTTAACTGTATTTTATAAACTGTGTTTAGTTTATAATCGGGGGGTAAGGGGGGGATCATGTAATTTTATTTATTTATGTATGATTTATATTTGTATTGATGTCTTTATTGTTGTAACCTGCCTCGATCCTTTTGGAGAGGCGGGCTATAAATAATTTAATTATTAGTTTTACTTGTAATCAAGGGGAATCACAATTCACACAACGACCCCACTTATGTACCATGTCAAGAACTACATTATATAAAGGTGGTAGCAGATAGTGACTGAAGGGACTGTACTAATTCCAGAAGTGGAGATCTGATCGGGAGGATACCAGAAGTGAAATGGTCAGCAAGCTGCCAGCAATGCTAAGGAGTGAGCGACAGAGAATCTGTTCTAACTGAAGTGAAACAAATTGGAGTGCCTGAGCAGGCATTTTTAGGGCAAAATTTGGACAGATTTTGCGATTAGAGTGAATTTCCAGAGAGAGGATGAAAGGAACTTGTGAATGGCTGGAAATCAGTGCAAATGTCTCTGAACAATGGGCATCGCTTCCAGAGGGAAGTATTTTTGGATTTTTTTCTTGTAAATAAAGGTCTATCACACCACTCCTACAAGTGAAGGAATATACAGATTTCATCTTGATTGATCTCTCCTTGGCTTGTACTCTTGAGCTTCCACTGCTGAGCCCTTTGGATCTCTGAATATGAGCATGATCTCTGATATGCTATGGCTAGTCTCCGAGGTTGCCCTCTTGGCTTCATGCCTCAAAATCCTTTTTGAATCAATTGATATTGAGGAGGGGTGCAGAGGCCAACTTGGAGAGTAACTGGAGTGACCAGGGTCTTGATCTAAAAATTGTCTCCATTTATATAATGCATTTCTATAGGAAATGGTGGTAACATGGATCCTTGACTTGCATGCCTGGCCCCCTGAAAAAAAAAGTCTTGGCCCACAAAAAGGGGGGGTGGGGATAAAAAGGTATGAGAGGAGGAAAAAGAAAAAATGAAGACTGATGAAATATGCTATTGTGTGTGGGTCCTTTACAAACAGCCCCGAGTGAAATAATTTACAAGCTAAGAGAGTTGTTTGGAAAAGGTCGGGAGATGTTTCAGTGTCTGCCACAATAGTTGTGGTTTGTTTTTTTGGCTTCATCATGAAGCCAGAAATCTTCATGCATTCTTTAAGGCCTTTAAGGGCTGGGATTTCATTAACGAATGAAATATAATTTTTAAAGTGTGGTTATAATTTTAGACTTGTGATTTTAAATGTATTTAATTGTGATTTTAAGTGTATATTATGTAAGACTGTTAGCCACTCTGATTTCTTATGAGGGGGGTGGGAGCAATCAAATCAAATCCAATAATACTAATAATATAATAAATACTGAATGGTGAACCCTTGTCATCATCTTTTTAATTATTTTGGAACTCTTCTGCTACAGTTGATTTCCCCCATCCTTAGAAACATTTTCATTATCTTATATTGATGGCTTTTCAATGGTTTCTTTTCTTGCATGCTGTTTTAATATTTGTTTAGAATAGGAGAAGGGTTGATCTGTTTTGATCTCTTCTGACACAGCACTTCACTGTCAGATATATCTGCTTGGTTATGGGTCCATTCATACTACATCATTTTATTATGATTCACCTTTAAATGTCTGGCAACATCCTATGGGGTTCTGGGATTGTGGTTTAAGGAGCAGCCTGTAAAAATCCTTAGCTAGCCGAAAGTTCCTCTTTGCACTCACTAAACCCCCAGGATTCCACAGATGCAGCTCTGGACAATTATAGAACTATAAGTGTTGTAGTGTTGAAAGGCATGTTTAGTGGATTAGAAGAATATGTGGTCAGCAAACCAACAAATGAGGCCCTAGGGAGTGAGGAACCCCCCAAGAGAGGGTGATATCCTCAGAGGAATGATAATCATCGCATTTAGAATTCCCTTAAAAAGGAAAGGGGGGGGGGACTCCCTAAGGAAAAAGCATAATGTGTGATTGGTGGCAAGGTGTTACTGAAAGGCTTTGCACCAAGACCTCTTTACATTCAGCTCTTCTGCAGAAAAAATGGATCAATGTCTAGATAAAAATCCTTTGAAGCAGCGTCTCTTACAACACAGACAATTCTTGAAAGCCTCAGTTAACTGTTAGTTCACTCCCAGGGTATGGTAAGCAAACTGTTCTTGTGGCTTTGTTAAAACATATGGAGGTTAGGGACATTAAAGCGATGTGATAGGTTGCAGAAAAAAAACTTTGGTTGCCAGAAGATTAGAGTGTGATTTTTGTCCTTCCTAAAGAGTGCACCCTTGTAAATTTAGTGGGATGTCACTACGGCTGCATCCACTTGCAGAATAGTGCAGTTTGACACAGCTTTAACTGTTGTGGCTCCATCCTATGAAATCTTGGGATTGTCGTTGTTGTGGCACCAGTGCTCTCTGACAGCAGAAGGCTAAACATCTCGCAAAACTATGTATTCCACGTTGTATAGTTCTGACACGTGGCCGTTAACGCCATGTCAAAACTACATTATTTCTGCAGTGCAGATACACCTGCTCAATTCACCATTTATTATATTAGGTGAACTGGCACAATATATCCTTAATTTATATTTTCATATCATAAGCCAAGCATATTCTTAAGAGGTCACTATCACCGCTTAGAGCAATAGAAAGCTTCCCAGAGAAAGGCATGTTGACCTGATGACATGTGGAGGAGTACTCAAAGGTTAAATGGGTTACTTATCAGTCACCATTTCCCCCAGGCTTTCTGCATATTGTTGTGCATTAGAGACAAAGGAGGTTTCATTATCACCAATGCGAATAGGCTATTTTTTTCTACCTACGCCTACGGGTTGCCATAACCCAGCGGCCCCGTGACAATCATGCCTTTTGGGGGGCCCCTCCCGGTCCCCGGTCCAGTTTGGGCCCCACCCGTGCCTTGTTCCTGGTTTTGGGGGCCGCTCCAGCCCATTGCCACTGCTGCTCATGCGGCTGCTGCGGCGCCAACCCATCCTCCTCCTCCGGCTCTGCCTTCCTCCTCCTCCTCAGCGGCAGACGCGCCGCCCGCCACCGACCTCCAGTGTGAGGGCTTGCCCGCCTTGGCGCACGCCACCACAGCCTCCAGCATGGGCCAGTGGCACGGCGCCTGCCCCACTCCTCCGCAATGCCCGCCTGCCCTGCTTTCCTCCGCGCGCCCGCCGTGCCAACCATAATAAGGAGGAGGAGGGGGGAGAGGAGCGGAGAGAGGAAGGAGCCGGAGGAAGGGTGCCTGAAGGCCAGGGCAGAATTGGTGGAGGAGGAGGAGGAAGCTGAGTCGTGGCCATTAGGTCTGCTTGGTTTTTAGGGTTTTAATTATATTTAAAATATAAAATACTTATTTTATTTAATTTTTTAAATTTTTCTTATTTTTTTTTTATTTTTTTAATTTTTCTTATTTGTTTTTTTTATTACATTAAATTTTTATTATGCTTGTGTTTTTGTTTTATTTATTAATTTTTATTATTGTGTTTTTATTATTACATTAATTTTTATATCAAATATAACACCCTGCCTTGTTTTTTTATTATTTTTCATTATTTTTTATTATTAATATATGCAAGTTCATTTTCTGTGTATTTATGGTGCTTTGAATGCTAAAAAGTCTGCCTTTCTTGGCCCATTATGTGATGATGATGATGATGTATGGTGATATTGATATCAACAGCCTCTGAGGCCACGGCCCCAATGTAACTTGCTGTGATTTTTTACCAAACTCATGCGCAGTGAAGAAAAGCCACAGTCCCTTGCCCAATACACACTTCTGAGAAGTACAGTTGAGCCGAGGGCAAGTCCATTTCTGCCATCTGTCTAGGATAATGCCACTGCCCTCCATTTTGATCATACCTAAAAACATGCATTATATTAACATTTTTTAAAAAAACTCCATTTTTGCGCGTCCTCCATTTTTAAAAAATGTTGTCCTACATTTGACCTGGTTTGGAGTCCTCACTTATGGCAACCCTACCTACACACTGCCATGTCCCAGGCAACTTTCCTATCCACCCCTCCTGGAGTTGTCCTAAATCCAACCCATGTTTGTTATTGAAGGTAAAAAACTATGAGTTGAGATTGCTTTTTTTTGGTCAGTTCTTTGAGAAAACACTCAGACTCTTGTAATTGTAGGGAATATTAAGAATCCTTTGAGGGCACCAAAACAGATATAAATATCTGACCCACACTGCTCATGAGTGGCCACCCTCACAGGTTCTGCCAAAAGTCCGAATTTCCTCTTCCTGCCATCTTAATGCCACCTTAACTACTGAACTACTGAAGATTTGAAGGCCTGGTTTCCAGAGTCATAGTTCCATGCTCAAACTACTACACCATGCTAGCTACCTCCTCAGTGTCAAATTGTAGACTAATCAGTGAAATCTCATTTACCAAACATGTCTCATACACTTAGAAGATTATCGCACTGCGTTCTGAGAACGTTCATATCATCACGTGATGAAAACGTTCCTGGAACGGATATTACCGCATTAGAAATCAAAACGTGATCAGAACGGCAGTTTACCGCACTGCGATTCCTTTTTCTTGAAACCGTTCTCAGAACGGTTTGCTGTATACGTTTGTGGGCTGTTTCTGATGACGTCGCCACTCAGTGGTTGGACGCTCTGGGAAGGCGCTGCCCCCAGGAAAGAGGGAAAAAGGAGGCTTGGGCCATGGAGCTCGCTCTCCTGAGTCCCTCGGCTTACTGAAATCCCTCACCTCCTTCCCCATAGGAATCAATCCAAAAACGGGCTTTAAAGAGCAGTGAGCCCTATGGGTCTTCATCTGGGGGAGCAGAGGATGCTTGGCTATGGGTGTCCTGCCATCTCTCCCTCTCTCCTCTTTCCCCATGGAATCAATCCAAACGGAGCTTAAGAGCACTGAGCCCTATGGGTCTTCATCTGGGGGAGCAGAGATGCTTGGCTATGGGTTGTCCTGCCATCTACTCCCTCTCCCCTCTTTCCCCCTAGGAAAGAATCCAAAAACGGAAGCTTAAAGAGCAGTGAGCCCTATGGGTCTTCATCTGGGGGGAGAGAGGATGCATGGCTATGGGGTTGTCCTGCCATCTCTCCCTCTCTCCTTCCATAGGAAACAATCCAAAAAACGGGGCTTAAAGAGCAGTGAGCCCTATGGGTTCATCTGGGGGGAGCAGAGGATGCTTGGCTATGGGTTGTCCTGCCATCTCTCTCTCTCCCTTTTCCCCCTAAGGAAAGAATCCAAAAACAGAGTTTAAAATCTCTCCCAGATGCAGACCCAAAAGGCTCTCCTCTGCTCCTTTTAAACTCAGTTTTTTGGATTGATTTCTATTGGGAAGGGAGGGGGAGGGATTTCAGTAGCCCCTAGGGACTTTGGCCAGGAGAGCTGCTCTCAGCCTCACTGAGAAGTCTTCCCTCCGAAGATTCTCTGGGAGGGAAAGAAGGCAAGCCCCTATTTAAACGCTGGGGCTTTCTGACTGGCATATGTTTGAAGAAATGGATAAAACCTAGTAACTTGATGGGCCAAGGGCAGAGTCCCCTCCTTGGCACTGCGGCATTAAGGGGCTCCACGGAGGTCCCTTCAAGCGGAGGAAAGGAAGGGGACTGGACCAAGGGCAGAGCCCTGGCAGCCATTGCAGCTCTTTAACCGGTTAGAAAAGAAGAGTCCTCTGCTGTCATCCCATTTCCCCTTTTTGGGCTTGATTCAACCCTTTTGCTCCTGTGTGTGTGCATGTAATGTGTCCTATGTTGTGAGCTTCCCTCCCGCTTTAATCTTGTCTGGCTCTTTGCTATGGAATTCTGGGAGTTGTTTGCTTGCTTTTCTGTGGTGCTCCAAACGAGGAGCTTTTGTGGGTTCCTCTTGAGGGAAGAAGGAGGAAAGGTTCCTGGCATCCCTGCCATCCCTGCCTCTGCAGGCTGCAAGCACAGGAAGCCCGTGGACATGACACCAGAGGCCCCCCCCGCAGAAGCAGCCAGACCCTCTCCCTCTTGCTCTTGCCCTGGTCCCCTCTTCCTTGAGGGAAGGAGGAGCTCCATGGAGGTCCCTTCAAGCCGAAGGAAAGCAAGTTGCCAGGGAGGGGACCTGGGCCCAGGCAGAGCCCGGCAGCCATAGCAGCTCTTTTAAACCGGTTTAGAAAGAAGAGTCCTCTGCTGTCATCCCATTTCCCCTTTTTGGCAGGCTGACACCCTTTTGCTCCTGTGTGTGCATGTAATGTGTTGCTTTCAGGTTGTGAGCTTCCCTCCCCGCTTTAACTCTTGTCTGCTCTTTGCTATGGAATTCTGGGAGTTGTTTGCTTGCTTTTCTGTGGTGCTCCCAAACAGAGGAGCTTTTGTGGGTTCCCTCCTGGAGGGAAGAGGAGAAGTCCTGGGCATCCCTGGCCTCTGCATTTGTGACAGCACAGGAGCCCACTGGACATGACACTAGAGACCCCCGGAGAAGCAGCCAGACCCTTCTCCCTCTTGCTCTCTGCTCCTGGTCTCTCTTTCCCTCTCTTCGCCCTTTCCTCTTCTCTTCCTTGCCCACCCCTTCCTCCCTTTTTCCTCCCTTCCTCCCTCCTCTTCCCCCCTCACACACACACACTTCCCTCACTGCAGTCGCTCGCCTGCCTGCCTCCCTCCCTGCCTGTCTTTCTTTCAGCCAATCAGGAGACGGAGGAATGAGGGAACGGATTTGAGTAACGGATACAGAATACCGCCACACACTTCTTTGGAACGTTTTCATCACGTTTCAGCTCTCTGGGAACACATTCAGAACACATTCAAATCTGTTCCCTCCTGGAACACATTTGGAACACATTTAAGCGTTCTGAGAACCCGATTGGAACACATACGTGCGGTATTCTCAAATGCGTTCCATTCTCATCACGTGATCAGAACGTTCTCAGAACGCAGTGCGATAATCTTCTTAATTTGTATGCAGAGGGATCTCATAGCACCTTTGGGATTAACTGAAACAAAGAAACTGATAGCATGAGCTTTCGTAGACTTGAGTCTCTTTCTTCATAAGATCCCTTTGCATACTGATTTTCTGGACTAACATAGCTAGGTCTTTGAATTCTACACATAATTTGTATCAGAATTCCACACTGCAAAATGCATTATCTAGATTACTGATTGGAACACCTTACAGAAACAATACAATACAGTGGGCCATTTGAATCCACTGAAGTTTGATTCCAGGACCCCACATGGATACCAAAATCCGTGGATACTAAAGTCACATTAAATACAATGACACAGTAAGATTGTGTCCCTTGTAGAAAATGGCAAAATCAAGGTTTGCTTTTTGGAATGTATATATTTTTAAAATATTTTCAAACCATGGACATTTGGGTTAACTTTATTGGTTTTAAAGGGACTGCACTGGATCTCAACATATTTCCAGTCCTAATTCAAGGTACTTGTGCTGACATCTAATACCCTAAACAGCTTGGGACCTTAGTACTTAAGGAAGTCCTAGTGGTGCAGTGGTTAAATGCCTCCACTGCAAGCGACAAGGTTGTGAGTTCGATCCCAGGGCTCCAAGGTCCACTCAGACTTGCATCCTTCCATAGGTCGCTAAAATGAATCCCCCCTCCAACATTTAATGAGGCCATACTTCTGTAGCTATGAAAACAACTGTTACGCTATACTAGAAAAAGTAGTGAAATTGAGTTACAATCCCTCATTGAATTTGTAATGCAGTTATGCCTCAGTTACCAGGAAATTTAACTGATTACACTTATTTTTGAGCTCTGCTACCTGCTTTCTGATTAAGGCAAAAGACTTATAAGTGCAAATTTAGTTTCCATGATGTTGGAACACCTCCATTGCTGACTGTGTAAACCTCTAGATGCCACAACTGTTCCAGTTTATTAAGTGATTGGGTAGGGAACAGGAAAGGAAAAAGTGTGTGAGCCAGAAACTCCCCCATTTTGCAAAGTGAATGGCATGTTGCATGCCTCCTGTCCAGAAGCAGTTTGCTGTAGTCTCTGGTCCAAAATAAATAATGCTGATACCAAGCAATATAAATATATTTCTCTGGCTATTTGCAAGGCTTGTCTCCCCTTTTAGTGACCCCATTTTTAGATTTTGGCCTCTGATTGAGAGCGGTTAGCTATTTAAATATTTTTATTGGTCTTTTACTTCAGAAGTCATGGGTTGGATTCAGATTTTTTGTGCTCCTTCATGTTATTTCTGATTTATGATGACCCTATCATGGGGTTTTCTAGGATTGAGAGTGTGTGTGATTTGCTCAAGGTCACCCAATGGGTTTCCATGACCAAATGCGGAATCAAACCCTGGTCTTGTATTATTATTATTATTATTATTATTATTATTATTATCATCAACATTATTATTCCACTTTTCCCAAAATTGGGAAATGAAGTAGCTAACAAATGAAAAGAACAATACAACTGAAAACATCAAATAGAATTGAACTAGTAAAGTATTAAAATACATCACTTATTAAAAGAATAAAATACTGTACAATGAAAAAGCTAAAAGTGCTTACAAGCAGTACATATTAAAACAATTAAAAATACAAAACACGTTAAAACGTTAAAAATAAAACTATATAGAGATCCTTTAAAAGACTTCAACCAGCACCATGTAGCATTAAGAGCCCAACTTCAATACAGTAGTCTGTAAAGGTCTGGCAGCACAAAAATGTTTTAATTTGCTGCTGGAAAGACATCAAGGATGGGGCCATTCTGGTCCTTCTGGGGAGGGAGTTCCAAAGTCTGGGAGCAGCCACTGAGAAGTCCCTCTTCCTTGGTCCCACCAAAAGAGCCTGAGAAGGTGGTGGGACAGAGAGGAAGGCCTCGTCAGATGATAATCATAGTCAAGTGCTCAAACGCTACACTGCACTGGCTTGGATCTAGATTTAGGCATACTTAAAACAGACACATTGAAATCATTCAGGCTTGAATTAGCCATTCCAACATTGTTTTCAGTAGGTCTACTGTAAGTATCTAAGAACTCTAAATGTGGACCTGCCTCCACATTTAAAATGTTATGTTCTTTCCTCCCAGGGTAGAAACTAAGAGATCAGTTGAGGTTTTAGCATGAAAAATAGAAAGCATGTACCAAGAGAGCTACAAAACGGCTCTTGAATTGGGAAGGAAGAACATAGATAAGGCAAGCAAGAAATGTCTTGAGAGTGTGCTGGAAGGTGTGTGTTGTTTAGGCAGAAATTGGCATTACATTACATTAAGCTTCCTTGCTTGCTTTTTTACACCTAGCCACTTCAAGTCTACTTGTAAGGAACAAAGACCTTACTTTGAAAGTGGGGAACATGGAGAAGGAAATGGGGGTACTTACAGCTTCAAGATCCCCCTAGGATTTGCCTGCCTGCTTCCATGTGGCAGTTTTTCTCTTCCAGACCACTTGAAGTTGTAGAATTGTCCAACACCACCTGTTGTCTTCTTCAAAAGACTCCATACAATTTACCATTTCTTTGGAGGTTTTTAAACAGAGGCTGGATGGCCATCTGTTGGGGGTGCTTTGATTATGTGTTCCTGCATGGCAGGCTGTTGGAGTGGCTGGCCCTTGTTGTCTCTTTCAACTCTGTGAAGATTATCAGACGGGTGGTAATGACAGAAGAAGAGCGGGAGCGAAGCCAATGCTCCTGCCATTATCATGTGATTGCATGAAGATTAACAGATGACGTCGCAATTATCCCATTGATGAAGAGGAATTTTTCTGTCATTTACCTTCATTTCTTAATAATGGGATAACCCGTTAATACTGCAGTGACGGGACAGTTTCTCTTCATTGACAGGATAATCACAGGATAAGTGCCATGTGTCTGATAATCTTCACCCAATCACAAAATAAGGACGGGAGAATACCTCTTCGCTCCCGTCCTTCTTCTGTCATTGTCCTCCCTGACTGTGGCTGTCGATAATGGGGCAGTTACCCCTATTTAAGTGTCTCCAAGAAACTTTTCCTGGCTGCCAAGGAAGTTTGTTGTAAAATGGCTTCATCACATTTCCTCCCTTCCACCCATGATTCCCTCTCCAGCACTAACAGCAAATGTTCAGAAATGGTTCTGCTGACGCAAACACAACTGTATTTGAGTTGGCCTATTATGAAAACAAAACAGAGAAAAGGGAGGATTGCAACCAGTTCCCTTAGAATAAATAGGTAACAAGAGCCCACATTTACTGCATTTATGCCACTGTTTCCTCCCTGTTAATTTCCACAGAGTCCATTTTTATTAGAGGGCTTGCCTTCTTGCCTGTTTATAATCCTTTCCAACTGTTCATCTCTCCTGTCTCCCCCCACCCCTTGTGAAATCCATTTCCATAATACTACTGGGTTTTACACAGATTTGCAGAAGCTCTTAATGCTGATGATGCGGCTCAGAATCTGCATGCCCACTTGGTATACATTTAGACTCAAAATTAACAGTGAAGCTTACTTCTTTATTTTTATTTTTGCCAATGAAATATCAGGAACAAAGGAAAATCAGAAATAATAATAATGACTTTAAAAACTGATTTGCAGAGACAACACACCATTCTGATATTGTGTCTCTGGGCTTAATGGTGCTGGAAAGCTAATAATGCTAAATTGGTAGCACTTTAATTACCCTGGCCATGCTCCAGAGAACTACTTTTAGGAGCATTCTGTGCGCATCTGGTGGGAATGTTGTTCCTGCCTTCTTTGGCCAGCAGACATCCATGCTGCTTTTGAATTTGAAAGCAATATTATATACAGTACTAAATGTTTATAGGGTCACTCTGGCTCCATCATCCTTTCTTTCTTTGCCATTTTAATATTTCTAAATGTATACACTTAGTAATGAACACTGTTGTCAGTTTTAAAAATACAGTACTGATTATTTCTATCACTTAGGAATGCTTATTATTAAATGAAAGGAACAATCATGTCAAGCATCTGGTTTCCTATATGAATATTGCTTTCCTATACAAAATATTGTGTCCACTGCTATTGTGAAGAACACATGTCTCTCTTGCTTGCTGCATTCACAAACCCTGGAAGCCCTGTGTGCTCTAATCACACATGACAGTTTACAGAGAACCTCATACACAGAAGCAATATCCATATAATAACTTTGTCTTGTGAGAAATGGTCCAGAGATCCTGACTGTGCAGCTATTTGCATCTCCTTTTGCTGTTAAATTATAGCCAGAGGGTTATGGGTCTTAAATTGCCTGCAGTGCAATAATGGATGTGTGTGTGGTGATCTTCCATTTTCTCTGGAGGAATGGCAATGGAAATAACAATGAGGTAGTTTGAAACTTAATGGCCTCCATGTCTTTAGAAGCTTGGTAATATAATTACCTGTTTTACAGGCTTTGATACTACATAAATCACAGAAAATGTCATCAGAAGAGATAGCTAGGCATCTCCTGATGAAGTTTGCTTTCACAGAAGTGCTTTAAGGTTGATCTGTGGAAGACACAGAAGAAAATGTTACCTTATAACTGGATTTTCTATCAAAGATCTTGGCTAGGAGGGTGGTGTTATCTGTTGTTGGCTTCTGTTTATCTGTCTTTTCTTAACTGTGGTTTTCTTTGTTATTCTGTAAGTCCTTGAGACTTGACATTGCTATCTGGGTATTAACCCATAGTTGTGCAAAAATATAGTGAAGTAGGATTCTACAGAGAGCAGCGTAGTGTAATGGTTAGGCATTGGTCTATGACTCTGGGGGCCAGGGTTCAAATTCCTGTTCAGCCATTGAAAGCCATTTGGTGATCTTGGACAAGGCAAATCCCTTCCATCATGATAGGGTTGTCGTAAGCTGGACACAAGGATTTTCTTGTTTCCTTCCCCCCCAAAGCTAGTTAGATTTTGTCAAAGGAGTTTTTTATTCTTGTTCTACGTTTTGCTGACTCTGACAGTAAAAAGGTATAACAACAATAGTAGAATAGAACTTGCCTTGTATATGTTAGAATTGTTCATTTGTCCCACTTCATCTCCATACTTATATATGGTAAAACTAGCTAGAGAATTTAAATCTTTTAAATTATCAAACAATCTGTAGAGATAGAATTATCTGTCACTATTGTTGACATAAATATAGTCACTGGGCAAAATTCTTGAGGGACTGGGCCAGCTTGGTTCGTTCCCTCATGTTTGGGGGGAATTCAGGAATCAAATCCTCATACGGTTGATTTGCACTTTAAATGGCAATTATCTTTGCCACCTATATGTTTGTAGCTTGTACTTTATACATTTAAAGTGTGAATGAGAGATTGCCTTCCATATGCTTGAGAGCATAGAGTGAACACTGTTTAGGCTGCTTTGATAATAACTCATAGCTTCCTCATTGACTCTTTACTATGCATTTATGTTCTTTACACTTGTAAACCAGAGAGCATGGTTTAGAGGATTAACTCTCAGCCTAACCACAGAATTGTTGTAAGGATATATATAATACAACATCATGTATACTGCCCTGAAGTGTTAGATGTTCAAATACGACATGCAAACTATTCCTTAAATAGTTTCTAGATGATCTTGATAACATAGGACTATGTGAGTGATCGATTAATACTAACTTTGCAAACAAAAAACTTATATTGTAAAAATCCATTATCAAACTAACTGAAGAATTGACTGGGGGGTGGGGGAAGCATCAAACCAAGTGCAAGCTTTCAGGATTACCAGATGTCTCCATCAGGCAAGGTGCTGAAAAAGAGGGAGAAAGAAGAGATGCAGAAGAAGGATACACAACAGTGCAGCCAACCCCCTTCCCTTTATTTGATTTTAAGATTCTTATATCTTCAGTAACTCCCATCAGCCAGAGTCAGTGTAGCTGGTGGCGTGACATTCCAACAACATTTAGAAGCTCTCATGAATCCCACCCTTGTTCTAACCCTAAGTAGCCCCAAACATTGACATCTTTCTTACAGGGGAATTGCTTTAGGTCTGTGATTTGGTTTCACCTTTTCCAGCTCTACAATAGCTTTTTAGACCAGAACACAGTGTACAGTATTTTAAGTGCAGTTGGACAATAGATTTATGTCATAATATTGTCAGCTCCTTTCCTGTGATAATTTAGCATGCAGTCACCTTTCTCACAAATATCTGCATTGTTTGCTAATGTTGGGAAAGTGTAGTTGAATGATTCTTTCTTTCTTTCTTTCTTTCTTTCCATCAAGACCTATTTAATCTAACACTAAAGTGCAGACAGGGCCAGAATGTTCCTTTCTTTTTCCTTCTTCTCTCCCATCCCCTCTGCTAATTGTTTTTTCTGGGCTCCCACTTGAACTTTTTGTGCCCTCTTCTGCTCATTGTTCCTTTCTGCCATGCTCTCTGCTGTTTCTTGGTTGATCTCTCAAAGTCTGGCAGAACACTGTATTTTACACATTTCTGAACACGTCATACCACTTTCCTCAGTAAAAAACAGATGTTAATTTATCTTATTCATCACACATATACGCACACACTGCTATTAGCTTTCCTGGACTTATTCTTGGAAAATGCAGGCTTAACACATACATTTCTCCGTGTGCTGTCTACTTTTATTTCTTGGGTTTCTGTATACCCAGCTGATTGCAGACTTAATAGTTAGCTCTGGACAGTTGCTTTCTCTGTAAGATGCATTTGTCATTGATTACAGAAGGCTGTGTGTGTGTGAGAGAGAGAGAGAGGCGGAGGGAAGGAGACTTTATGGATCCAACGCTCATAATTGGGTTGCATTTGTTTTAAAAGATGTGGATTTCTCAGATAAATGTTTTGAATTAGGCAGATTATCTTGTTTGCATTGTGCAGCAACTAACAGTAATAGTTTGAGCTCAGATATTTTAATATGTTGGGGCTAGGTTGGAAATCTGGGTGATAAACTACATTCTGAAATGAGTATTACTCCTGCATGGCTTCCAGTAACAGGTAAGGATGCATGAAATGTTCCATTCTGATATTGGCTCTAGCAAGGGATGTCTGTGTGTGTGTGTGTGTGGGGGGGATTCTTCAAGAGGACATGCAATACTGCAGGTGACCCCCAGGACCATTTCTGTAGGCCCCTAGGAACATTTAGGAAACAAAACTTTTTAAAATTGATGTTTAGATACACATCACTGTTGATCCCCTTACATCAGATTTTGCCACTTTCTCCAGGTGTAGCCCTTTTCTCCCCTAACAAGAAGCGGTCCAAACAAGTCCTGTTGAAAAATGGCCTCTGCGGAGCCTAACCAGTCAGCTGAGGGACAAAAACATAAACAAATTGCCTGAATACTCACTAGGGGACCTTGGGGTATTTGGGAGAAAATTCTTATTTTTTTTCCTGGGTGGGGGAGCAAGGACCAAGCTCCCCAAGGGTCCCAGGGCAGCCTACCTTGGTCTTACATATAATAGGTATTTTGAGGCAAAGATCCTTCTTGACAGTTGATCCTCTTACATCAGATCTAGCACGGTTTTTTTTAATGATTATCATGGAGGCCCGGAAATCAAAAGCAAGATTCATGGGCTTAATGAAGCAGAACAAACAGCCCTGGCTTGAATTCAGGGAAATGTTTATACGTAAACAAAGAGAAAAATGAAGTTGTTTGCTGGTGGTTGGGGGCTGAGCGAAGCTAGCAGATGGTTACCAGCTTGTAACTAAAATCTGCCCTTCACTTCTGAATGCAGAAGATGCCTTGCACAAGAGATGAATCTTACAAAGCTTGCTGCTTTTTGCTGCATACTCTGTTAACAATTACATGGCAGGCAGAAATTGAATGAGTACATATTTTCCATTTGTTGCTTCTCCATGCTAGGAATAAGGGTATTCCATTACTTCCAGAAATTCTCAAGACTGAACTCTGGTAAATCTTGCACAAGAAAGGGATGTTCTGAAGCTGGAGAGAGAGAAAAACAGGTGGCTCATCACAATGTATTTCCCAGATCTCAGTGGAACATGTATGGAGGGCCCTCTTGATCTCAATTCTCTTTTAGAATTTTAGCAGCCTTGCTTTCCAAAGCAGAGTCCATTAGAAAGCCTGTCAAAAGGGTATTAATCCAGTGTGCACCAACATCCCTTTCTAATTTTGTACCAGCTGAACTATTTCAATCTCTTCACCATCTACTATGAAAGTATAGTGTCTAGATCAAGAGAAGTAACAGTGCCACTGTATTCTGCTTTGGTCAGGCCCCACCTGGAATATTGTGTCCAGTTCTGGGCACCACAATTCAAAAAGGACATTGAGAAACTGGAGTGTGTCTAAAGGAGGGCGACTAAAATGGTGAAGGGTCTGGAAACCATGCCCTATGAGGAACTATTTAGGGAGCTGGGGATGTTTAGTCTGGAGAAGAGAAAGTTAAGAGATTATATGATAGCCCTGTTTAAATACTTGAAGGGATGACATATTGAGGAGGGAGCAAGCTTGTTTTCTGCTGCTCCAGAGAACAGGACCTGGAACAGTGGAGTCAAGCTACAGGAAAGGAGATTCCATGTAAACATTAGGAGGAACTTCCTGACAGTAAGGGCTGTTCGACAGTGGAACACACTCCCTCGGAGTGTGGTGGAGTCTCCTCCTTTGGAGGTCTTTAAGCAGAGGCTGGATGGCCATCTGTCAGGGATTCTTTGATTGAGAGTTCCTGCATGGCAGGGAGTTGGACTGGATGGCCCTTGATGTATCTCCGATCTCTATGATTGTATGATTCTGTGATACAATTATGTAGGTCATCTGTGGTTTAATTTTTGTTTTCATGATGTTCAGCTGTAAACCTGCCTTTGTTCTTTCTGCCTTGATCTTCTTCTGTCATCTTCCCATATCTGTGATACTTTCTGCTAGTTTTATGGTGTCTTCTGCATATCTTAGATTGTTAATGTTCCTTCCTCCAGTTTTCACACCTTTGTCCTCTGAGTCTGATTCTACTTTTCATATGATGTTCTTCGTATACAATTTAAATAGATAGGGTGATAGAATAGATTGAGACTTGCCTGATCCCCTTTCCAATAGGAAACTGTTCCGTTTCTCTGTATTCAGTCCTAAAAATAGCCTCTTGTCGTGATTACAGGTTACTTTAAGAGAGATCACATTTCTTTAAGAGCGATCCATACTTTCTTGAGATCTATACAGTCAAATGCTTTACTACAGAGGCGAAGCAGATGGCCCCATGGGATCAGTCTCTAGCCACAATTGCACCAAGACCAGGGTGGTTGAAGATATACATAGGGTTGTCATGGGTGAAGTTAACAAAAACAGCTGGAAATGATATCAACCTTTGTGTTTTCCTAGTACTACTCACTCTATTCTGTGTTCTGGAAGAATTGTGTTCTTTTGCTGAAAAAGCCTTTGCACGTTGTGCGACAGTTGCTTTTACTGTTCCCTTGTTAACTTTCCTAGAATAATATCTGGTTAATGCTTCATCAAGGTTGAAAGAGCCATGGCAATTAAATAAAATATAAACTTACAAAGTACTCCAAAACTACTCTTATGATTGTTCTTATACCAAAGAAGTGCTTACTCTAAACCTTCATGTTTTTTTTTACTTCTACCAAATTTGAAAATATTTTACTCAGAGAACTCTGAATATCTCAGGTCTGTAATTTACTGGTAGGGTAATTCTTTATTTTCACATTTCCAAGAATTCAGGTAGTATTGGATGAAAAGTCTGAGAAGTTTCCCAGACACTGAAATCTTTCTATGTCTAAGGAGGGACAATATCTGCTTATTTTCAGCTCTTCTATACTCATATAAAAAAGTGAATTCTTGCAGCATAACTCTGGGTTTTTCCCCCCAGGTGTTGTTAAAAAGCAACAGGCTTATAAGTATGTTTGAAGCTATTGCTAGTTTGTTTGCTGCTTCTTCATTCACTCATTCCATTCTTTTTAGGAGATGTTAATAGCAATTTCTTGGATCTGCAATAGGGCTCTTCCAAAAATTTTAAAAACCAATCAAACAAGCAAAACAAAAGAAAAAACAAGGTATGATTTGCTGATAACGTTTCTGTAGTTTGAAAGGCAATTTTTCTCCCTCTGAAATTTATTCTGTCCCTCTCCTGCCTTAGAGTTATAGCACTATAATGCAAAAGGGCCATTTCACTGACACATTATAGCAGTATAACTCCAAAATAGTAACAATTAATAATAATAATAATAATAATAATAATAATAATGAGAGAGAAAGGAAAATGATCCTGTTTTTCTATAAAAAGGAATTCACCCCACAATGGGAATAAAGCATTGTTCAGATATTTTTTAAAAATAGCAATAAATACTACAACAATAAATAGTGCACCCTCCTAACACATTTCTCCTGTCTGGAGGAGTCCTTTAATGCCTGTTATAGCTATTAATTAAAAAAGATTTCTTTGAAAGATGGAATTATACTGTGGTTTTGCTTATGGTGCAGTTATAGAAAGCATGCAGCGGGAGGACCTTTCTTTTCAAAACATCCGCTTATTTTTAATGGTGGCCTGGTGAATTCATTAGTCTACAGAATGCCAAGTGCTAAGCATTTGTTTGCAAAAACAAAAACAGCTACCAGTTTATATAGTTAAAATTTAAAGGGAAGATTAACAGGAATGTATTAGTCAGGAGCATTTGGGAAGAGAAACTGTTAGACTTCTGACATTTCCAAAGATCAGCTTTTCTTGTTTAAAACTTTTTCTGTAATATGAAGTTTATGGAAAAGGTGAAGTTGTAATTTTGTTGTATATTATGCAGCTATTCCAGTGTTGCTCAATCTGTTTGAAAATGTTCCTCCACCTTCCAACTACTTTGCACACACACACACACTTCCTTTCCCCTCCAAGTTTAAACACTTCATTGGGTACACCACTTCTTTTCACATCTGTGAAATGCTTAACTGGATCCTACAAGCCCTTCCACATTGTTTCCTCCACCCTGACAAAGCTGGGTCTGGATCAGCTACACTGGCTGATCTTAAAATCATAGAATTCTAGAGCTGGAAGAGACCCCATCCAGTCCAACCTCCTGCCATACAGGAACACACAGTCAAAACACTCCCTGGAAGATGGCCATCCAGCCTCTGTTTAAAGACCTCCAAAGAAGGAGACTCCACTACACTCTGAGGCAGTGCATTCCACTGTCAAACAGCTCCTACTGTCGGGAAGTTCTTCGTAAAATTGAGGTGGGATCTCTTTTGTAGTTTAAATCAGTCTTTTGGTATTCTCAGTGAGTCAAGTTGAGGACTGACTCCTTAAAACCAGAACTACATCATGAATAACTTTTATATCTATCATCTGGTAGCCCTCAATGACTTTTTAAAGAGCCTTGGTGTCACAAGCATGATAATGTGTGTATCTACAGCGCTATATAAATAAAGTATAATAATAATGATAATAATGCTGATTTTAATTATCTCTATTGGTCCTTAAGGCTGGCTCTTTGCTCTTGTTTTCCCTGAAACATAAGGAAGTAAATGTATACATCAGTTGGTTGTGTTTTTTTTAAAAATGATCCTTAAAGTAAACTAATGCTTCTCATTGTTCACTACAAAGTAATCCCTGCTTTATGGGCCTAAAGTTCATCATCAAGGTGGCTTATATTTGGAACCCATCTTTTATACCAGTCTTGTGGCTATTTTTAGATTTTGATGAGGAGGGATTTTTTTCTTTAACAAGTTCTGTTGTTCATTCACAGCATGTTTTATTCCCCAACCAAGTGAGAACATGAAAACAAAAACAAAGCTCTTATTTTGTGTGCAACAGAGAAAATGCTTAGAATGCTTTACTTGTGTTGTACCACTTGAATAATTAGACTGCTAATGAAGTGGCTCTGCTTGAGGTGGAGCTATGAAAGCAAAGATCCACAATGGAAAGACTGGGGGATTCAGAAATTTTGCAGATCTGCTTTCTTAGTGTTGGAAGAGTGGAAATGCAATGCTACCCAATCTCTTAGAAAACCAAGAATGTCCTTGAGCTTCCACTGTCCATGCATTCTCTCCTCCTGCATGAAGATTCCTTTCTTTGGGGTTAACTGTGCTTGTTATAATACAATTGCTTGAGGATTTTTGCTAACCATGGTTAGTAACAGGATTGCAAGCTGTGGTTTACTACTAGATAGGGTTAACAAAAACACTGATGGAGATGTGACATTATCCATACTTATTTCCAAGCAATGGGGAAGGGGAAATGCTCACAAACTTGAATGGCACTCTGATTACCTAGTTAAGGTTAGTCTCTACAAGGCCTTTGGAATATGAGCCTTCTACAGTCGAAATGCTGAAGACAATATTGTAAGGAAGCTCATGTCCATTCAAATGGTTTGGTGTAGGTCCCTATGCTTAATTTCATAAAAACCCTAGGTTTTCAATTAGATTCACATGAATGACTGTGTGATAAAAATTGTACAGAAGTCCCTATTTCTTGATAGGAAAGTTGGGGTGTCTCTATATTATCAGCAGTTGCTAAAGCAAGGAGCCTTCGGGTGTCCTTATTGTTGCTTTTTAAGAAAAAAAAAAAGCAAAGTTGGAATATTCTCAAGGAGAGATTCATTTTATAGCTTCAAGATCCCTCTTCCTTTCTCCCCTCCCAAAATTAAAATTATCAGGCACTTGTGAGGATAGCACTCCCTTATCTCTTCACACAGCAGGTCATAGATTGCAGAGATTATTATTCATCACAATGTTACATTTGTCAGGGAGATGGCAGCAAGCCTCTCCCCTCCCGGCAACTGCCTTGGGCACTGGATACAGGATGTTTCTCCCTTCCCATATGGTATGGAGTTGGAGTGTTCATCTCATATGTGTATCAACAGATTCTGTTGTGTGAATCAGCTGGTCTCTGAACAATTATGTGCAAAATTATTAGTAATTGTATTTCTGTGTAATTTTCTTCTCAAGATCTGAGATGCTCATGCTTATATTTTAAGTGCAAGCTTTACAAAAGCTGTTTCTTTGGTAGGATGGCTGGGAGTCCCAAGCAGTTAACACAAACATAAACATATGCATATGTATGGTCTTTGAAGGATGCATACTGAATACAAGTACATCCATGTTTATGCCTGGGAATTTTTTGATATAGCAGTAAGAATAGATATAGAATATGCAACCTCAGTCACACTCTGTTCAAGTTATTTTAAAAAGAGAGGTTTTAAATGTATGTAGATGTTGTTGGACGACAGCTCTTCAAAACCATTGGCCATGCTACCTCGGCTTAGGAATCTGAGGTTAAAACCACCTCGGAACCTAAGACTGGCAGTATCCAACACTTCTAGGGCAGTTTCACCTGTCACCATACAATGTGATTTACAGGATAAAATATCTTCATTCAGATATGGGGACCCCAGTTGAAACTTATGCTCTCATCTGATACATTTTGCTTGATAACTTATTTGTGCAAGAGTTGTACATGCATGAACAATGTAACATCAGTATGTGTACTCATGGAAATTATGGTAGGCATTTCCATGAGATGGCAGCTCCCCATCTTCAATACTCCTTTGCTTGCAAGAATTGTTTTATTGTAGGCAGAAGTATGGCAATACACTTCATTGCTACACTGGTCATGTGAATAGACAGTTCATGTGAGTTGACAGGTATAATGTACGAACTGGCCCTTGGTTAGGAAATACATAACTATCTTTGGACAAGTTGCAGTAGCAGAAACCTCACCTACACGAGCTATTTTTTTAGGATGAACAACAGCAATACCCCCCCCCCCCCCCCAAAAAAAAAAGATTTGAAGAAACCTTTTGTTTGCTGAAAGGGCTGTAGGGGTTTTTGGTTTTGGAGTGGTACATTACCAGTGTATAGTTGGTCTGAATGCGTACTGACTACTAGCACTAAGCATTGTTCCAATGTTCCTGTATTATTTTGAGTGGTAGAATGAGGTAGACCAATCCTTCCCACATCATCTGACTGGTAATTATTATTTTCCCAGTGTGCCACAGACCACAAGCGATGGTCAAACCACTTCTGAAAAAACCCTCCCTTGACCCCCTGATAAGAAACAAATACAGGCCGGTCTCCTTACTACCATTCTTGGGCAAAGTGATCGAGAGGGCTGTTGCCCTCCAACTCCAAGCTGTCTTGGATGAAGCCGATTATCTGGACCCATTTCAAACCGGCTTCAGAGCGGGATACGGAGTTGAGACTGCAATGGTCGCCTTGATTGATGATCTCTGTCTGGGCATCAGCAGGGGAAGTGTGACCCTGCTGGTGCTCTTGGACATTTTTGCGGCCTTCGATACCATTGACCACAGTATCCTTATGGAGCGCCTCAGGGAGTTAGGTATCGGAGGCACTGCATTGCAGTGGTTCTGGTCCTACCTCTTGGGTAGATTCCAGATGGTGATGCTGAGGGACAGCTGTTCTCATAAAAGAGAGCTGACAACTGGCATCCCTCAGGGCACCATCCTGTCCCCCATGCTGTTTAACATTTACACGGAGCTGCTAGGAGATCATTTGGAGACATGGAGTGCAGTGTTATCAGTACACTGATGACACCCAAATCAATTTCTCTATGTCTCTGACTGTTGCAGTGACTAAGGAAGGCATCTTTCATCTGACTGCCTGCCTCAAGTCAGTAATGGGCTGGATGAGGGGAAACAAACTCAAGTTGATCCAGAGAAAATGGAGGTACTTGTGATAGGTACCCCTGGTCCAGTGAAGGAGATTTGTCACCCAGTCCTGGACGGGGTCACACTTCCCCTAAAGGACGAAGTTCGCAGTCTGGGAGTGCTCCTGAACTCGTCTCTACAGTTGACATCTCATGTGGAGGCGACGGCCAGGAGTGCCTGGTATCAATTTCGGTTGATATGGTAGCTGTGCCCCTACCTGGCCCAAAAGGACCTTGAAACAGTGGTACATGCACTGGTAACCTCTCGCTTAGATTTCTGTAATGCGCTCTACATGGGGCTACCTTTGTACCAAGTTCAGAAGCTTCAATTAATTTCTTTCCTCTTCTGTCAAGCCTTCCCCTCTGGAAAATGAAGTTGTGTATTTTGATTCCATTAACCATCTGCCTCACTCTTTCGAATGATTGTTTTAGATTTGTATATTGTATATTGTGTTAATGGTTTTATCTATGTGTTTGTAACTGATTTTAAATTTTGTGTACACCACTTTGATCTCTGGAAAAGCGGTATAGAAATAAAATTTATTATTATTATTATTATTATTATTATTAAATTAATTCAAAATGCAGCAGCCAGACTGATCACAAGAACACCCAGATCAGACCATATCACACCGGTACTGAGATCTTTACATTGGCTGCCTATTAGCTTCCGGGCGCAATACAAAGTGTTGATCATTACCTTTAAAGCCCTACATGGCTTGGGCCCGAGTTACTTAAGAGAATGCCTCTCCCTACACAATCCACCCCGCACTCACAGAACACCAGGGAAGAGCTTACTAGAATACTCAAAAACAAGGTTAATAACAACTTCTCATATGGCATTAATGGCCACAGCCCCCAATTTATGGAACAATCTGCCGGAAGAGATCCGTCTTATTACCACCTGAGATGCTTTCAAGAAAGCACTTAAGATGGATCTCTTCCGGCGGTCCTACCCATCTGATCTCCTATGAATAATTTTAGAACGATCCCTACTCTTGACGAAAACAGAACGGTAAACAGGTAACAAATCAGTTTTTTATTAATAATCTAATAATTGTCGTAATTTTATTGAATGACTGTATTTGTATTGTCGTTTCAACTGCTGTAATCCAGCCTCGATCCGAAGGGAGAGGCGGGAAATATAAATTTTTTATTATTATTATTATTATTATTATTATTATTATTATTATTATTATTATTATTATTATTATATTTGTACCCCATTGGCTATAACTTTTTCTTTCTTTCTAGAAAGCTATAGGTGTATATATTTTGCCCTTTTCTGGCCAGCTCCTGAAAGCACAAAAGAGTCCTGAATTGTATTGCAAACCTGTCTAGATTCTTGTCTGTTTTTTTTTCTCCTTCCACCAACTTGCCTCCATTGTGAATATAAGAGCTTCACTGCTTTCCCAGACAGACTGATTGTGAAGAAAGGCATGTTGGCCCATCAGAAAGGCATGTTAAGTGTCTCAGTTTTAACAGCCACTCTACGCTCTGTGGATTGAAGAACAATGTCAAAATAGTATCAATAATATGCAGAGCCAGTGCATGGGACTTGGTGCAAATGAAAAAATGAATTTTGTTCAGTAAATGGGAAGGTACCATGGGCAACATGACACCTAGCTCACTAATTATTGAGCACAGTTGCCATGGGGTTTTACTAATAAAACGGATAGCATAATTTCTTAAAAAAAACTGTGAGCGACTGAAGGCACATCATATACACTTAGGGCTTTCTTTCACCACCATTGGACATCCGGAGAGACGTCCCATTTAAAAAGGGGCGTCTCTATAGACGCCCCTGGCCTAGTACGGACTCCGTCCGTACAAGATGCCGCCGGCCTTCTACATGGCCGGCGCCATCTTTGCGTATCAGACGCTGAGCGTCCGTACGCGTCGCGTCCTTTGTGACGTAGCGAGTGCGCCCTGCGCCTCGCACGTCACAAATGCGACGGAAAAAGAAGAAGCTCCATTTTGGAGCTTCTTTTTCGGTCCGCCCGGGAGTCACGCCGTCTGAAGCTCCGGCTCCCCCGCGGACCTACCGGCGCCGGCAGAGCGCCGCAAAGTGGCAGTATGTACCCCGCCATTGTACCATTGAAAAGAATGAGTTGTACTTATAAATACAGTATTTCCAGAGGAGAGGGCATGTTTATTATGCGCAAAAAACAAACATAGAATCCCATGTGGCACCTTAAAGACCAAATAGATTAGTTATGGTGGAAACTTTCATGGCCCCAATCCACTGTTGTATCTAGTGCTCAGTGACTTTCAGCAGAGTCAAGTCTACTAACCTGTGAGAGATTTGAAGTAAAGAATAACCCAGAAAGCCTGTTTTACCCTGAAGGTTCCCAACCTTTGGTCCTCCCATTTGTTTCGACTTCCAACCACTTGGCCAACCAGTAAGGAGTTGTGGAAGCTGAACTCCATATAGTGTGTGCAACCAAAGGTTGAGAACCACAAATCTAGAGGGACTTGCAGCCATTGCATCTTTAGGAAAACAAGCGCAATTTCCAAGTAGATCTCTCTTTGGTGCTGTTAGGTAGAGATTGCTTTCCAATTCAAGGTGACTCTGTAATAATGTATTATAGTTATTTTTGGAACCAGCTCACTTGAGAAGGTCATCTTTGAACACAAAGAATACTTCTTCTTTTCATTTTTCCTGCCCTAAATTACCTCTGAAACATGAGATGAAATAGATAGGATGAATCTTAAGAGGTATCCGCATGCAACAGCTTCTGTTAGGTTTGTAGGTAAACAGCTGGATCGTACTGAGTGTTATTGGGATAAGTTGCCCATGAACCTGTCTCATGTTTGGCATCACTTGGATTCTGGATATCAAAAAAACTGCAGCCTGAGTTTAATTGATTTTTTTAGCTTCAAGATAAAATCACTACATTTTTTGTTTTAAACAATAGTTCAAATGTAAGACAATGAGTCCTGAACCAGGAGGTCCATGGTAAAAGAGGGTTATTTTCCAGCAGTATGGCTTCATGTCCTGCATGATCTGACCGCAGCTTGACTGCCTAGCTGCTGTTGGTAAATAAGGTAATCCTCCTTTTCCATTGTTGCTCAGGGCAACAACTGCTTATTGCTTCAAACATCACCAGCTGCTGAAACAATCTTCACTGTGAGCCGAAAAACAGCCTTTTGTCTCCAGATCAATAATGTGGAGATAGTAATTTTGCATAATATGAATGCCTAAAAAATATTGAGGTTCAGTTTAACTAAAGCTGTATACATACATGATGGTGCCTCCAGTTGCATTTTTAAATTCTGGTTCTGAGAGAACCATCTTCCAGCTGGTTGGGAAAACTTGGGGAAAGATACACAGCTAGTGAAAAGCTGGTGTAGTGTTTTTGAGCATTAGACTCAACTCTGGAGATCAGTGTTCCAATTCCTACTGGCCATGGAAACCCACTTGGGTGACCTTGGGCAATTCAAAGTTTCTCAGCCTCAGAGGATGGCAATGGCAAATCCCTCTGAAGAAAGTTGTCAAGAAAATCATATGTTCATTTTTGGATTGCTGTAAGTTGGAAGTGAATTGAGGCAAACAATGCCATACACCAGTGGTGGATAATCTCCAGGGTAAGATAACGGTTTGGGTTGGGCAGGCTTAATCCCATGACTTGCTCTTGACCACTTTCTGTCTGCATTAGGCCACATTTTAAAAAGAAAAATTATGTGTTAAGATTTGATAAATATGATAGTCTCAAGTTTTCAAGGTAAGTATACATAAATCTAAATAATTTTAACAAGAGTTAGCATCCATTTGTGAGCTTGGAAAAGTTTTGGGTTTTTTTTGGCGGGGGGGACTGCAACTCTGGAAATGTCCTTCTCAACATGGCCAGTTGCATATTAGCTGGGGAATTCTATGAGGTTTATTCCTATATATATATTCTTCCCTGAGAAGGATAGCCCTGTCAGCTGCCGCAGCAGATTTTATTAGCCCTTGAAGACAATATGTTTCATCTGACATAGGTTTTGGAAATTCCAGCTCATCCACTGATGAAGTGGGCTACTATCCATGAGAGGTTATGCCAGATAAAATATGTTGGTCTTAAAGATGCCAAAAGAAGCTTTGTAGTAAAAAAAGAAGTAATTTTTCCTTTCCCCTTAGTGGTCCAGAGATTGCCATTAAAAATGCCCCCATTCCTGAAACAAACTGAATCTTGAGATCTCTTCCAGTAACTATGTGAAGGGAAGGTGATCAATTGTTCCATTCCATTCTGAACCCTGAAGCACTTATAGCAAGGGCATCTCTACCTTCTTGCACAGGTTCTCCTTGACCCCATTGAAGCACTATCCATCCAGTCTCTTATAAACAGTTCAGTAGTACATTAGCCAAGGAGTGCTTTGGCTTTAGATATATTTGGTCACTGTTTGCTTTGAAATTCAAGGCAGTAAAAGCTGAGCAGCAAATGTGCCAGGTTGTGAAACTTGGCACAGACCGAGAAGTGTAGGCTTTCAAGTCAGTACAGTTTGTTTCCTAGCTGGCAAAATACTGGGCCTGATGTGGTCCAGTGACTCTAATGTGCACGAACTGTTACATATATGGTATGTTGTGTGGCTGTGACAACTGAAGTTTATCACATGAGGCACTGGATGTAGGCTCCCATGCATGCGTTATAGTTGGCCACCTTGAGCTCCAGCACCGAAGCAGACTAGGCCTTCTTGACCAGGCGATCCACCTTCTTAGCCTCACGGTCGGCAGGCGATGTCGACATCTTCGGAGTAAAGGATTGTTGGGAGCCTTCGACGATCACTGAGTTCTGTTTAGGGTGCGCCGATAACCAGCAATACTAGGAGAGCGAGATCCTATAGAGCGACTCGATCTTCCTAGAAGAAATGGACAGTGAGGCAGGGGCATCCCAGGAGCACTTAGCAATCTTCTCCAGTGAAGGCAGGAGTGGAGTGGATGGAGGTATTAGGACCTTGCCTTGGCTCCTCTTCTCCACTGGGTCTGCGGCATCATCCTCAGTGTGTGACAGCTGGAGATCAAGGGTGTTTGCCATCTTGATAACGTGCTCCAAAAATGAGCGCACATCGTCCGTAGGCAAAGAAGCACCTGGCTGGAAAAGTTCTTGGGGAGACTGAGGAGCGATCTCATCGAAGGAGCAAAGATCAACCTGGGACACAGGAGAACCTTCAACATCGGACCCAGAATCAGTGTCGAGGATGGACTGAGTTGAAGAATGATGAGTCTGGGTAGCAGCCACTACAGAAGGAAGAGGCTTGGAAACCAGTGCAGGTGCCAGTACCATTGGTGGAGGAGTGGTTGCGTGCATTGGTGACACGGTGGAATGCATTGATGGTACTGTGGCGGAAGTAGACTTCACTGTTGATGGCAAAGTGGGCCTAGGCATTGGAGGCACAGTGGTTCTCGATCCCAGCCAACTGCAGACCACTTCACCACTGACAGCAAGGAAGTACCTGTAAGTCTCACTGTCGTAGAAGTAGTCCGAATCCTCACAGTGATGGACATCGGCCTCATGAACTTGAACCTGAGGAATCAGGGTCGGGGAATGTCGACGAGGTGACCGAGAGGTGGAGACGTCATCATCATCATCGGAAGGCCGATAAAAGGCCACTGTGGCTGGCAGGGAAGAGGCCGGGACCAACGCTGGCAACGAACGAGTCCGGGGAGAGCCGTGTTCCAGTGGTATCGACTCAGCCTGTATACGTACCGAGGATGTTTCGAGATGCTTTGAAGAGGACCAAGAGCCGTCTGGAGTCTTGGTGCAAGACTTTTTATGAGAAGAGTTGTCAGGCGTCTTGGAATGGGCCTTCTTATGGGATGAGCCTTGAGCAGAGGAGCCTCCTGAATCCAGCGCCCTCTTCTTCTTTGGGGAGCCCAGAGGAGAACCATCTCCCGCATCCAAGGGCTGGTGCCTCTTTTTGGAGGAGGATTTTGAGTTTGGATCCACTAGGGAGCTCTTATCCTTGCCATGGGCTGAATCCTTGGTGGAGCTCGAGTCCTTAGACTTGGCCTTGTCCTTTTTGGAGGACTTAGACCTTGAACTCGTCTTGCAAGCTCCCTCGGTTCCATCACCCTTCCTAGGGGCTGCGATGGTGGCACTTGGCTCAGTAGTGGAGCTCTGGGCCACAGGACCAGCAGCGGCTGGTACCGACTCCAAGGCAGTCAGTGCCAAGGTGGAGCGCAGAGGCTGGGGTTGAAAGGCCTTCCGGTAAAGGGCAGCCAACAGGCAGAAGTCGCAGTTCTTCCTGGCCTGAGGAGTCAGCGACTTACACAAGGCACTTGGTGTTGTGGGCTTCACCGAGGCACAGAAGACAAGATGAATGGGGGTCTTGACCGGGAATCTTACCCCCGGAGACATCGCACTTTTTAAACGGTGCCGGTGACAGTTGAATCAGAATCCAGGGGAGAGGTCGGTAAAGATGCGCAGAATGGTCAACTATACACGAGGGGGTGAGATCAAGAGTGGTCAAATGGTCCGATAGTCAAAAGTCCAGTGAACAAGCAAGAGAAGCAAGCGAAGTTCCAAAAGCAGCTAAAGCGGCGGAAAGAAGGAACTGGGGAAACAGCGGGAATGCAGGGGACTTATAAGAGATGGGCAGAGCTACCGCCAAAAAGTTGCTAAAAGTTGCAAAGTAAACTATGCTCAGTGATTCTAGAAGTTTCCGAGCAGCAATGCACAGGCACAGTACAACCCATTTGTATGATTCGCAGAGACCACAAAGAAGAAACTTCATTAGGCACATCCTTTAGTCTCCAGAACTTGTGGATATCCTCTTCAGCAACACATTTCTTCAAATATTCATCCTGCCAAATTTGGTCTAGAATAAATCTTCCCCTAAATGGCTCTGTGGTTGACATATTCATGATCTTACCCCTTTCTTTAACAATTTTTAAAAATATTACGCATTATTGAATTAATAAGCATGAGATTGAGACATTCATATATGAGATAGAAAAGGGATGGGCTTACAGCTGTTTATATCTGTGTTATCTGGAATGTTTATTTTCTCTACAATTATAAATGCTGTGCAGTGGACCCTTGTTATACGCTGGGGGTTGGTTCCAAGATCCCCTGTGGATAACAAAATCCGTGGATGCTCAAGTCCCATTAAATATAATGATATAGCAAAATGGTGTCCCTTATAAAAAATGGAAAATCAAGGTTTGATATTTGACATTTATACTTTTTTGGAACATTTTCAAACCGTGGATGCTTGAATCTGTGTATAAAAAATCCGTGTATAAGAAGGGCCGACTGTATTTTCCTTTGCATGGGAGCCAGCATGGCGGAGTGATTTGAGCATTAGGCTAAGACTCTGGAGGCCAGGGTTCAAATCCTACTTGGCCATGGAAACCCATTGGGTGACCTTAGGCAAGTCACACTGTTTCAGCCTCGGAGAATGGCAACGGCAAACCCCCTCTGAAGAAACTTGCCAAGAAAAACCCATGATAGGTTTGCCTTAGGATCATCATAAGTTGGAAATGACTTGAAGGCACACAACACATTTTCCTTTGCAGTTTCCCCTTGTATCCCTACACAAGGATTTAATCTTTTGGGTACACAGCCATCCAGATCACTCTGTTTCTTTAATCAGTTCTAAATGCTACTGTCACCTTGCCTTGCATTTTACTGTCGAACCTCAATGATCTTCCACAAGGGGTTTCCCATTAACCTCTGGATGGACCCTGTTGAGGGACTCTGGGATTTCTTGGCCACAATCTTGGAGGACAGTGTAGCCAGCAAGGATTCTGTTACTATTATAAGGGGAAATGTGAGGTAGAGTGACACTGAAGTTCACAATAATTAATAATTAATTAATTTAATTAATTATTTATTAGAGACTGCAGCACCTCAAAATGTAAGGTATATTTTCTATTTTGTATCCAAATAAAAATCTTGGCTTCAGGGTTGCATCTCTGTGATTGAGAGATAAAGAGAAAACCTTCTAGAGTATTTGGGTTTTGTTTTTTTCTTTTAAAAGTTTGAGGAGCTTGTATGGTATTTATATGTTTATTTATTGTTTCTTACAAAATTTTGATGGGTTGCAGAACCTGTATCTTCTCTGAAGAAGCTCTGGCAGTGGCATTAATTTAGAGAAGAAAGAGTGTAAGAGAAAGTAAAGGTCATCTTGCTGTTAGCTCCAGTATTTTTCTAATATGTCACAGCAAACATTCCAGAGTCAGGAAACAGTTTCTTTTTAGTCTTTCTCACTTTGACCAAGGGTCACTATACACGTTTAAATACTAAGCAGAGACAGTTTAAATCCTTTCTGCTAAATGTTCTTTCTTGGGTGAGCCATCACCAAATTTTGAACTTGAAATTCTGGTGTTTTTGTTTTTGCTTTTTACCCTTTCAGCATTCACCTTTCTGTTTTATTCTTTGCAGCTTCAAAGTGAAAGTGGTCAGAAAATTTCAGAAGATGAGCTGCTCAGATTCTTAAAGCAGCCACAGTGGTGTGGCTTTAAAAACAGGCCTTCAGACTTGGAAGTTCCACTTCAGTTCTTCCAGTGGAAGCTAAATCCATGGAATATAGGAAGAAGTATATTGTATGGTTGGACCGAATCCTAGAATCCTAGAGGGGCATCAGGTCTAACCCTCTGCCAACCCTCAAAGCATCCCTGACAGATGGCCATCCAGCCTCTGTTTGAAAACATCCAAAGAAGGAGACTTCACCATACTCCAAGGCAACATTTTCCACTCTCAAACAGTTCTTACTGTCAGGAAGTTCTTCCTAATATTGAGGTGGAATCTCTTTTTCTGTAGTTTGAACCCATTACTTCAGATGCTATTCTCTGGAGCTGCAGAAAACAAGCTTGCTTCATCCTCAATATGACATTTTTTAAAATATTTAAACAGGGCTATCATATCACCTATTAACCTTCTTTTCTTCAGGCTAAACATACTGAGCTCCCTAAGTCGTCTTTCATAGGGCATGGGTTCCAGATCTTTTACCATTTTGGTCACCCTCCTCTGGACATGCTCCAGCTTGTCAATGTCCTTTTTGAATTATGGTGCCCAGAATTGGACACAATATTCCATGTGAGGTCTGACCAAAGCAGAATAGTGTGGTACTATTGCTTCCCTCGATCTGGACACTATACTTCTGTTGATAGGCTAAGGAATGGTCCCATAGTCTAAGGAAAATATGGGGATTCTTGCATACACTAAATTTGGGAAAGAAGGTATTAAGGAAGACTATGTACCTTCATAGGAAGGCCTCCCTCTATCTTTGAGAGTGATAAGTTTAGATTGGGTGGGCAACTGGGACCTTCCAAGGCCTGCTGGATTGGTGCTCCCAGCAGTTGTGGTGAATGGTGCAGAATGCTGGAAGCTTCAGTTCAATAACCTCTGGAGGGGCATTCTTACTCACCCCTGTTTCTGAGAAATACATGCTCAGAGCATTTTTTCTCTTAGAAAAATAAGGTTCCAATGGCACAATGATTAAGAGGCCTCCATTCTTTCTTTCTGCTGCCTGTCATGAGACATAGAATTGGGCATGTGGGAGTATTGTCTGAACATTTGTTTTCTTCCAGTCTTTGTGCTATTCTGTACAATTGCAGGACTACCTGTAATTAATGATCTGCTCAATATTTGCAAATTGAAGTTGTTTGTTGGACTTCCTGAATTTCCAAGCAGGAGAGGCGAGTGAAACTTCTGTGCTTGACAGATTAGAAGCATTAGAACCAGGCAGGGTTTCACATTTACTGCATTTCTAGCTAATGAAAAGAAGTATCTCTGATGGTGCCCCAGCTTTTCAATTTAATGAAAAGTGAAGCTGTCTTGGAACAGGAAGACCATTAATGATGGATAATCAGTGACATTTTCCACTGCATACAAAGTGGGGTGGGTTGGCTTTTTCTTTTTTTAAAATCACTAGATAATATCTTGACTTCTAGTTATCTCCCATGTTTTGTATCAAGGGTTTGGAACTTGCTTGTCTGGAATTTAATGGACTTTTGCAGAAGTATATTATGAGTATATTTATACATTCTTTTCTCCATTGAGGTGAGCAAAACTTCCACAGTAGCTCCAGTTCACAGCAGGCTAAATGTGTGTCACCGATTAGCTCCTCAGACATCTCCTTTATGCATTAGGGAGTCTGCTGCCTACGTTTATAAAAATTTAAAGCACCACCTGTGCCTTTACTAAACATTTATTTGTACATTTTAATTTTTAAAATGGTTCTGTTTTTCAAAATGTTGAAAATATTTTGTGATGAGAAGTATAAGCACCTCAATATCCCCACAATTAATTTTTATACTTATTTTTATATTACACCTCTGGATGCCAGCATGTGTGATGAGGTTACAGTGACCTTTAAACATCAAAAGAGTAGTACACAAATGAGGCACATATACCATGAGACATACGGATGGTTTCAGTGAGCAAAGACAAAGGATAAAAGGGGGTTGCTAATAGATGCAATCCTCCCCACCTCACACTCTGCATTTCCTGTCAAAATGGAAAACAAAGGAAGGGTTCTCATCAACATATCAAACAAGACCCCCTTTTTCCCTACTATGTTCCCAAGTACCTTTTCTGTCCTCATTTTGAGATATCCCAATTCTTGTCTCTGCTTTGTCAAGTCAATGATGCTACTAGCATCAATCAAAACAGTCCTTTTCATCTTCTGGGTATCAAAACAATCAACCACTTTGGAATCCCTTGACCCTTTAAGTCTTTGTTTCTCATGAAATCACCTTTAGCCTGGGACTAATTTTAAGATATAAATATAGGTACAAAAACCTAGCAATTTGCACGGTCTGACTGGTACATAGTTGACTCTGCCACAGTTGGCTCCACAACTGTTGCCCTCAGGCCTCCTGCTTTGAGCTGTTCCTGCTTTTCATGGACCTATCTTGAGACAGATAGCTATCACCCTCAATCTCTGCTATCCCCTTTCACTTTTCCATTTCAGCTAGCTTTGAATGGTGGATGTTAGAGTGAGTTATTCTTTCATTCCCCCCCCCCCCATAACAGTTCTCTTAGTTCTGGTCTTGAAAGCTACCCATCCTCCTGCAAGCCAGAATAATATTCCCCAACATATCTAGTATAGACTGCTACTATTAGTGGAGGCTCTCAAGCCCCACACCTTTGTGGGTAACAGGAGAGTCATCAACATCACTCAGTCAGTTAGTGCTGTGCAAAGCCAACCTGCTGCACCCATGCAGAACTAGTTTTCCCAGTGGGGGAAAGAAAATGGTATGCCTAAACAAAATGCAGTGAGCATACTTGCACATCTAGCTCATTGCTGTTTGTGTGCACCTGAATGTACCCTGTGCCACTGAAACTAAGAATGGCCTTCCATAACAAATTGCACTGTAAAATTAAATCAGTAGTGTTAAATAAAAATATACAGTTTCCTTAACAACTGTTTCTTTTAGTACCGTTTCAGTCTCAGGAGCTGAATGCCATATCTGAACTCCACAATGCAGGAAGACTGTCTGCATCAGTGTCCTTGTGTTACATTTGTTAGCATTTTTCATCCTCCCTTTGTATGTAAAACCTTTTTACAGGAGTCTGGTTGTGATTAACATGATGAGCTAGAATCTTGAGTGTAGATCTCTCTATGTGTGTGTATTTAAATAATAGTAAAGGTGTACATAGTCAGCTATCAATGAGAGAACTTTCCAAAGGAGAAAAAGGAAGAATATTGAATGTCTTCTCTTTATAATTGTTCAGGAATGTGGTAAGGAAGGGCACTTCATACATGTGAAGGGGAATACCTATTCCTGCTTCTCCATTGCCAGTTTGCTCACACAAAAGCAATGAGTCTGAAGAGGAGAGAGCCTGTTGGGTGCAGGCTACAAACCCCCAATTTTCTCACATTTTGTTTTTCAGGGACTGCTTCATCAATGCAGCAGGTTCTCCTCTTCAGATATGTTGTTTTTTCCCCCATTAAGAAATCAGTGGTGGTTAGGGGGACAGGGCTAGTATGCTCCTGTATGCAGTTATTGAACACCTGAACAGGATTTGTGAGGGATGAGAAATATATCACCACTGGATATTGTTGAACTGAAACTCCCATCAGCCCTAGTTGGCATAGACAGTGGTAAAGGATGAGGGGACTTGTAACCCAGCAGTGTCTAGAAACCCATACATTTCCCATCCCTGTCTTTTTGTATTTCATTAACTTGGGGAAATGTGTCCAAGTGAGTTTTGTAGTGGGGTGCTGAGTAGGAGTATATTTAAGGAGTAGGAGTGAATTTAAAAAGAAAACTAATGTAATAAGCATGTTAGGGGGATTCTTAAATGTTTCTCCAAGTTACCATGTTTAGTGCAGTTGTGGTATTGCTAACATCTCTTTTGTGAGCAGCAGACAACATAAAACCAGATGTGAACTATTCATAGACCTTCCAGAGCATCAGTGGTGTTTTATGGAACAAATGCAGTTGTGCAAACATGCCTTTGTAAATATGCCTCTGTGTCTAAGAAGTGTGTGGCACATACAGAACACCAATTAAATCCATCATGGTCACTGACCATTCTGCCCCTATAAATGATGTTAGATAGGGCTTTGAAGCAGCATGACTGAGCTATGAAAAATGGCTCTTGGCACTTTGAATACAGATGCACTTGGAAAGGGGGGGGTGTTCTGGACAGAGGTGTGGCTGATCTAATGCTCTTAAAAGTACTGTAGTCTATGGTGGGATACAGACCGGCCAAAAAGGGCAGTCTCCCGCTGCCCTGGTTTGCTCTATGAGGGAGCCACAGCGGACAAACCGCGCGGATCCGTCACGGAGCAAAAAGAACCTGCAAAAAGTGGGTTCTTCTTGTGGCGCCTTTGTGACGCTGCAAGGTGCCAATGGCACACTTGTGGCGTCACAAAGGCACAGGCACGTGCGGATGCTACGTGTCCATCACGTCAAAATGGCGGTGCCCGTACGAACAGGGTGCCGCCATTTTGACGCCCTCGTCACGTGTGAGGGGCGAGTCGCATCTGGAAGTTCCGCCCCTCGTACGTAATGACAGCGCCCTGTAGGGCCCGTCTGTACAGCGCCTGTATGTATTTACAATTCTAATGTCAGTTGAATAAATTTTACTGAAACTTGTATGGAGCCATTTTCCACCTTTAACATATAATTTATCCTTTTTTGTGCACATGGCATGTGCTGTTTTGAAATATATATAGGGTTGCCATAAGTCAGGACCTCCAAACTGGGACAAATGTAGAACAACATTTTCAAATGTAGGGCACACTTTTAAAAATAGAGAACACACAAAAAATTTTTGGTGATTTTTTAAAAAAATGTTAATATAAATGCATGTTTCTTAGGCATGATCAAAATGGAGGGCATTTTGGCATTATTCCTAGACAGATGGCAGAAATATACTTTCCTTTATGGCCAAACAACC